>NC_053418.1:1280500-1580500 GCF_016859285.1 Xiphias gladius | reverse complement strand
GAGTCCACGGGTGGGTCGCGTGGCCGCGAAGCGGCGTGGACAGTGTCAGCCGGCGAGAATGTGGTTTGGGATTGAGCTGGGAAGCGAGGAACAGAGTGAGGTACAAATCGACCGGAAAATACAGTGCAAGAGCGAAGATATTCCGTCGGCGACAGCCCCTTCCTCCTCGCCGCAGGAAACGGCGAAGTAAAAACCCTGACTGTTGGGGTCAAAGGGTCAAACGCTCTGGTCTGCAGTCCCAGACACTGAAATGTCTCACTGATTGTATCCTTAAGAGTTTTGTGTGGCCTCATGAGCGCGGTCTTTCCTCTCAGGGCTCTAGTTTCCAGATGTCCGACCTGCAGGACCCTGGTGTCTACAAGCCCCTGGTGATCGGCCTCATGCTGATGATCTTTCAGCAGATGACGGGGATCAATGCTATCATGTTCTATGCGGAGAACATATTTGAACAAGCGCATTTTAAGGTGAGTGGGCTTTAAATTGTCATTCATGCAGGAATGGATGCGAATGCTTCGTGTGTGAAGATTCAGTTGTTTTTCAGGAGAGCGACCTGGCCTCAGTGATCGTGGGTCTGATCCAGGTGGTCTTTACTGCAGTAGCAGCGCTGATCATGGACAGGGCTGGAAGGAAAGTCCTTCTCATCATATCAGGTATTTTCAGTCGCATTTAAAATTTGAAACGAGTTTTATTTGCTTTTTTTAATGTAAAGAAAAAATAAAATCCCAAACTCTCCCTGGCGGCCACGAGTTGTAAGGCGCTGACTGTGAGCCCGTCTCGTCACACGATTCCTTCCATCTCTATCAATTTCTATTTTCAAATCAGTTTCTATTGTGTGCATTTTGTTTGCACACTCATGTGTGGTCCAGACTGCTCAGATTAAATGGCAGCCGCCCCAGTGTCTGCTCCGGGCAGCCCTTATCACATCAGGTGACCAGACTAGCAGGCTGTGGGTTGGCGGACCTGGTGGGTGATGAGAGGAGGAGGCAGGGCCTGATTTATAGGAGGAGACCTGGAACTGAGGGTTCCCCCTAGTGGAGGTGGAGAGGACTCCCACAGCAGGACGGACCGATCCTCTCGGTGGTGGTGCACAGCTCTCCGGACAGAGAGAGTCTGGACCACATGTTAAAATGCAAACACCCCACATACAGTGCAACGGGAATACAATCATGTCATCATTTCAGCTCTGTCTTTAGCACCAGACAAGATAACTATGTCATGGCAGATTTTTTTTTTGATTGTTTTCCCATTAACAATCAAGGCGTTGCCATGGCGATCAGCACCACGGCATTCGGGGTATACTTCTACTTGATGTCCAAACTCCACAGCACCACCTCCCCGAGCCTCTTGATGCTGGGCATCCAGAGCACGGCCGGTGTAGAACCCCACGCTGACCTGGCCTGGCTGGCCCTGGCCAGCATGGCCGTCTTCATCACAGGTGAGAGCGTGGGTCACGCACAGGTGTCTCCCCCTTTCCATCCCTTTGTCCTGTACTTAGGTCTGCGCTCTTTGCAGCATCCTTTTAGTTCCACGTCTTGTGTTACGTGTGACATGTTTCAGCCAACGGATGTGAGGAGGACAGAAAACTAATGTTGTGTGACAGCACCCATGGGGCAAAGGTTCCCGTTTTAAAAAGGGCAGCTGGAGAGTTCGCTTCAGCTTTCAGCTGATAATCAGATGATTTTGCCCCGATCACATTTGGGTCTGGGTAATTCACAGAGCCAAATGTACTCATCTGCAAAACCTCGAGTCCTTCAAAAGGACTAAATAGACTTTGACAAATTTGGGGCAACCACACTGGTGATGGTGATTTTCAAGGATATATGGACTGGCCTGTGTGTCTCCCCCACAGACTGTGCCTCATTAATAATCGTGTCTGTGTGCAGGTTTTGCTCTGGGTTGGGGTCCGATCCCGTGGCTGGTCATGTCGGAGATTTTCCCCGTCAAAGTGAGAGGGTTTGCCAGCGCTCTCTGCGTCCTTACCAACTGGAGCATGGCTTTCATCGTCACCAAAACCTTCCAAGATATGATGGCAAGTGCCCACCACTCTTTTTTTCTCTTTTTTCTTTCAATGTTTTCCTTTATTTTTTTTTAGATTTCATTGCTATTTTTTCTCTTGATCATGAGAAACTTGTAACTTATTTCGTCAACTCAACATAATATGGGAACTTTTTCTCGCAATCATGGCGTAAATATTATGGGGGTTGAAGGAAAAAATATCCACTTGTGTCAAGATCTTCACCATGATTATGAGAAAGCTTACGTACATGTCCTGCCTCGCTCTGGCACGTTTTGGAAACTTTCGGGGGATTTATTTTTTGGACCTGTCAGTGTCCATACAGATTTGATTTGAAATAAGAGCTGAAATAGCTAAATAATCGATTATTGATCAAAACTTGAGTCATTTATCGTCAAAAAACATTGTGAGTTTTTGCTGCTTTTCTTTATTATATATCACAGGGAACTGAATACGTTTGAATTTAGGACTGTCAGGCTTTGGGAAATTGTGAAAATAGCTTTTTTTTTTTTTTTTTTTTTTTACAATGTTCTTAGTTATAATAATTATAATAATAATCCTTAGTTGCAGCCCGAGATTAAAATGGTACTTGGTTTGAGTGAAATCCATAATCGTCAGTGCTCTAACTGTGTAAGGCCAATTTATTTGTATTGAACCTTTCAACGGCAAGGCCATTCAAAGTGCTTTACGTAAGACATACAATTCTTTAAGGGAAGACACGAAAGAAATACAGGACAATATAAATAAAAAGATTATAAGATAGGAAATTCAAACAAAGCAAAATAGAAGATTAAAGCAAAGCTGAAATAGAATACGACAGATTAAACGGTAGAATAAAAGTTAGAGTGCAGCTGTAGTGCAGTGCAAGATATGAATAACAGTCATGTGTTTTGGTGTCCACTGTGAAGCCATGAGACCTTCCTCTATGGCCCCTCCAACATGACTGAGACATCCATGTCTAAATAACTGTGACCTCTTCCAGAGTCTTCTCACCAGCGCCGGGACCTTCTGGTTGTTCGCCTGCATGTGCACCCTCAATGTCGTCTTCACCACGGCCTTCATCCCAGAGACCAAGGGCAAGACACTGGAGCAAATCGAAGCCACATTCAGAGGGACTTCAGGTCCATGAACATCACGCGTTAAAGACCGACAGATCTCTGATCTCATATTTCTGAACTGACACTGTGTGGTAGTTTTAAAACCTTAGTTAAGCCTATGAGGCTGATTGAGACACTTTCTTATCCTTTTTTTTTGTTACAGAAACAGAACTAATCCAGATTAATACGACAGCGCTGCAATGAATCCTCCCTCCATGAAGGTTATGATGTTCGGTTTCTGTTGAAACGGTTTTAAGGAGGTGCTGATTTACCTGTATGAGGGTTTTGGAGGATGTAGTTTGCAGTGCTGTTGAGCTGTATCGCTTTTTACTAAAACGTGTTTCTAATATTTTGTCCGTCCCATTTACATCAGTGAGGTTAAACTAAACTGGCAGCTGGGTGTAAATCATCTGTGTTTGTAGGAAGTCAATCAAAGAATTCGATAATCAGGCCACGAAATACAGTCTTCCACAGGTTAAACCCTTTACATTTTAAGTTGTGCAGATAAACGCCACATCCAACAGCAACAAAAGAAACCGAAGGGCATTTTAAAAACTCGGTTGCAGACTGACTCCCAGTGACTCCCATTTTCAGCACAGGTTTAGATCTTTCTCAAAAGCCCCTGAGATGGGATACTCCGACTGCGGCGGGACACGGAGCTCGTGAAGCCCAGTGACACGGCTGTACACTGCCCCCTGCAGGTTTCACTGCCGTAATTCACCTCTAAGTCTACACATCCAGATCGGTGAAGTTGTTCCCTGCAGGTTTCAAAGTTGCTCAGGTGCTGGGCAGTTTGACAGTTTTAATATTTGCACTAAAATTCTCCAGAGAGTTTGAATACTGGAATCCAGGAACATAGTAAAGGTGATATGTCACACAGGGGTCTCTGTTCTTCGGAGTCTGAATTATTTACCGTGACGCATCAGAGCAAATGGTGGTAAAGGTATACTCCATCCAAAACGTAACTCGCTGAGGTTTTTATCGTCTTTAAAGGTCCCTTTAAAGGTTTGTTTTTCCATCTTTTAAAGAGAAAAGAGAGGTAATTCTTAATTAATGGCATTATAATGGATTCCAGTGGTGCAGAGTTTTTGTTGTGGTGGGGGGGCACGTCAAAATGTCCATAGGTGTTTCTCAAACTGCAGCTGCAGCGTAATCTACTTTCTTCTCTCTTCTCCCATGTTCCCAGTGCGTTGTGGTTCCAGATCTCGCCAGTCATGGTTAAAACACAGCTTCCGTCTCGATCCTCATGTACTGAGTTTGCTAATTCGACAGGTTAACTCCATGATAGTTTTCTACTCTTAGCATAGGTTTGGACCTTTTTTTTGCCACCTTAATTCCCCTTTGAAAAAAGCTTGAACAATGCGGAAGCACGCAGATACTTGTGCACATACTCGTGTTAACTCAGTTTGATTCAGTGCAAAACTGCTATGGCACTGAAGTATGTCCCCTCCTTTACCAGATAACAGCAGCGTCTGTTCTTGCTCCTCAGATTGAACGTGTCTTTGGTGACTTTTGCAGAAAGCAAACAAAAAAGATAAATTCATTGAGAAGCGAATGCATCACGAAGGTACTGGAGTCGGCCGTTTCCACTGACTGGACTGTGCCGAGTGTTCATTTGACTGTGTAGTTTACATCGTCCGAGAAATGAGGGGAAATTAAACAGATTCTGCCAACTGTGAACTCTCTGTAGAGGAATATGGGTGTGTTTTTGTAAGGATTTTCTCTTGGGATATTCTTGTAAAGGAAATGGTTTAAACATATCTGACTTGTACACACTTGGGATAGTGATGATATTTGATTTCATACGTAAAAAGAAGTGACTTGTCTGTAGAAAACAGATTGTCCAACTCCTTTTTTTCTTTTTTTTTTTTTTTTCAGTTTATATGATTTTTATGGGGTTTGATTGCTTTGAGTTCAGTGTGAAGCTATGAAATAGATAAATCATACCACTCTTTAAACCAATTTTCTGGTGGCTGGATGATTGTAATATAATATAAAAATCCACTCTGCGTTCAGTCTGAACAGAATAAAATAAACTCTTTGTTCCAGTTTTTGTTCATTATCCCGGTGTGAGATTGAATCGTGCCATGAACTGTGTCTGTGAATAAAATCACTTGTTTTCAACATATCGTGTTACGCAGTAATGATTCAAGGATCTTCAGCTTTATTATTATTTTAAATTACAGCCTCTACTTGTCAAAAGTCAACATGTGATGCGCGGGGCAGAGGGACGTCAAAATAAGCCTTCCATCAAAGTTAACATTGAGGCAAATACAACGTTCTGGAGGGATGATGCACCCGGCTGAAATACATGTATTTACAAAAGTAAATCATTTTAAACAGAATATGTCGCTTGAAAAGTTGCATGGTGCCATGAACCGTAAGTCCTGGACTTTATTCTGTTATCCTTGACAGTTGGCAGACATGTGTGACCTCGGGTCCTCTCTCATTGTGTCAACTGAAGCAACCGAAACTAAACCCAAAATGTTCCAAGCATGTACAGAAACTTGACAGTAAAGAATTTGCAGCGGCAAACTCGGATTACCAACCCGGCAAAGCGGGCAACTGCCCAGGGGCCTCAAAAGCTCCAGGTTGACTCCGTATCATTTGGGTCGACGCGGTTTAGTTAATCAGAAACTTGTTAGAAAATTTGTACCACTTGAAGGACAATATCAATGCTGACATGTCCTCGGTTGGGCAGCCTTGACTTACAGAAGGACCCTGAGCCAGAATCTAGTTTTACGATCTTGACCGATTTAGTTTGTGTGTAGCTGGTTCAGCTCGCATTCCATGCGTCTGTTACAGGTGTCTGGGTGTAGACCAGAGCCCAACGTGGGCACAGTGACGCCAGACCCTCACAATCTATTGCAGTTTTTAAAAATAGGTGTGAAAACGTTTTCGCGTCTAACGTTGAACAGGATTTTTTAAAAAGTGTTTTATGTGTGGGTTGTCTTACCACAAATTAAAACCAAACCATAATATAATATTATTATTATTAATAATAAGGAAACACTGTCTCCACTTTTCTTGGCAGTTTTAAATTCCGAGTTTGCGCACTACAATGTATATGACTCTTCAAAATAAAAGCCCCCTCAGGTAAATTTTCCACTGACGGGACAGATTTGTTGATTTTTTTTTTTTTTAATGTTCTCAAGTTTAGGTAACAGCCCTAAAGAAAATAAACAACACTTTAAAATTCATGAAAAGATGTTATCGAATATTATCTTTATTACATCTTCTCAAAGTCTGCACCCTGGAGAACTATTGTGACAGCTGACCCGCACGCTTTTCCGGTCCGCGGTCGAAAATAACGGAAACGCTTCCCGAGCTGCCCAGTGTCACCTCGCTCAACGTCCGGGCTTCGCCTCCGGTGTGCTGCAGCTGCTCGGGCTCGGAGACTCGGGGATGCTGCTGCAGAGATGGAGTTGAACCACAAAAATAGCAAAGTGTCGGAAAGAGTTTGAGACAAAGGGAGGGGGTTTAGCGTTAGTTCTCCGGCTGAACTGACTGCTGGATGGGGTTTTGTTGAAGATAAGACCGGAGGACGTTGAAGAAAAATCGGGTTTGAAAATGAAGCTGCTGAAGCCGAGCTGGGTGAGCCACAACGGTAAGCTTGTGCAGGAATCTGTTGGACCAAGTTGGGCTTTTGTTGTCGGAGGGGGGTGAATTGATAAGGAGGCATCATGGTGGTGGTAGTCGACACTTGTTTGACTTCTTTGTCACTTAACGGTCACTCACAAACCAGACTTAATTCAACAAGTGAACACAAATACACTCGGCGTTTTTTCCGTTAACGGTATCACTCCTCTTGCTTCCAAATATATTAATGTTTGCTAACCGTAGCTAGCTAGCTAGTTAGCGCCCCCCCCCTCTCCCGGCTAGCTCGGATGCCCTGACGTTAGCTAACTTACCTGCCAAAATGACCCATGTCGAAGTTGCTCTCTTAAAGTGACTTCTTGTTTAATACATTTACCACATTTACAGTTTTTACAGTCGACACTTTGGCAGTCACGTCTCAGTTTCGTGGTAGTTAAGAAGTGTCTTTTGGTGAAATCTGCCAACTGTCAGTTTGGAAAGTTATGCATTCAAGTAATTTCTTGTTTGTTTTTTTTTAAGATTAAACATTTAGTCTATCGGGCATCCTGTCGACTGGCACATGTCTGTCACAACATGCCAGAAAACCAAAAGGGCAAGTGATAAGTTCAAGTGCATTTTTATCTAAGCTACCGGACCATAACTTATCCATCCCTCATCGACACCACCGTCGTGCCCTTGAGCAAGGCCCTTAAGCCCCAACTGCTCCAGTGACCAGCAGATCAGACTGCTTTTTTGTGCTGGGCACTTCCAGCTGTGAATGTGTGTAAATACCCTGACAATACCCTGTATAAATAAAGGTTAAATTTAAAAAAAAAAAAAAAAAATTACAGTGATATGAAAAAAGGGAGACAGTAAGAGGATCCATACAGTTTAAAATGATAACAACAATAACAACAACAATAATAATAATAATAAAACTTTATTTGTGTAACACCTTTCATAGACGCAGCTCAAAGTATTTCACATAAAACAACAACAAGTAATAAGAAAAAATATTTAAACAAAAGAAGAATAACACTGAGTAAAATGAAAAACAAAGCTGAAACCGAGAGATGTTTGGTATCTTTTGTTGATAAATGACTTTCAGTACTAACGCTCTTAAAACAAATAGAGATTATTTTCATTATCGATTAACTGAAAACCGATTATCCTCTTGATTAATTGTTTGGAGAAAAAAAAAGTGTAAATGCCTGTTATAATTATTCCAAGCACAAGGTGACATCTTTAAATGTCTTGTCTCGTCCAACTAACAGTTAAAAACCCAAATACTCTCAGTTTACTGCCATTCAAGACAAAGAAAAGCATCAAGCCCAAATGCCAAACATCTGCATTAAATGTTTGGCATTTTGGCTTCAAAAAATTACTAAAATGATCATTCCATTACCAGACTAGTTGCCAGTTAATTCTCTGTCAGTCGACTAATAAATTTTTCGACTAACCGTTGCAGCTGTAAAAGCGTCACCTTCTTCTTTCGGTGTGCACAACTTAAAATGTTTTATTTCAACTTTTGTGATAAACCCTTGGAGTTGAGCCATCTGGTTTTTGAGGTGATCCTTAGACACATAAACATAGACACTGATAGATGATGAAGGCAAAAATAAAAACCGAAAACAAAATCTCCAGTAAAATAATATAATAGAGCTGCAGCTATGTTTTTTTGTATTATAGACTAACCTGTCAATAATTTTTATGATGATAATCACTTAATCATTTACTCTATAAAATAGTGAGACATGCTCTCAACAATTTCTCAGAACCCAAGATGATGTCTTCAGATATCTTGTTTTATCCGACCAAAAGTCCAAAACTCAAAGATATTCAGTCTATTGTGATATAAATCAGAGAAACGCATGAAATCCTCATGTTTGAGAAGGTACCAGCCAGTTTTCCCGTGTTGTTGCGTGACTGACTAATCATTCCAGCCCTAAAAACAATAAATTACAACAATCAAAATGAAAGAACATGTAGAGACACACAGGAGCAAACATCAGCAGCTCTCGCGCTTTCCAAAACCACTTGTCCCATAGCGAGCTTCAGCAGCAAATTACCTGATAATTTATTAATGAAATGAGAGAATTAGGTTGTAATGCCTTAATCTACGATATATGCTGCTTGTTGTCTCAGTATTTTACTGTTGAACATGTTCTTTAGTATGTGTGCTGTTCAGAGACTGAGTATTTTTATCTGTGTATTTTTACTCCTTGTGTTCTCTTGAACATTCCTGTCATATGTTCTTTTTAGGGTAAGGTAAATATAGGTTAAGTAAATATAAATTGTATATAAAAAAAACAGTTGTTTACATATTTTAAATATTGTGCAATTTAGCTGTGTTACATCAAGGGAGAGTTGTAGGGTCAAATACATTATCTGAGCAATTTCAGAGGATTTCACAGAAAGGTCCCTTTACAGAAAAATCCTAGAAAGCATGTTGAGCTAATCAACAGTCACAAAAAAGGAAACAGGAAAGCAAGACCAGTTTCAGATCATGGACATGTTCTGACTTAGCTGTGGAAAATCACAGAAAAGTTGCAAAGGAATTTTCCATCAGGCCAATAGTATGAAGAAAAAAAAAAAAACTGAGGTCATTGTGATATTCCTGTGTTGTGTTGAAATGTGTCCCAGTTAATCTTTTCTCCATTAACTACTACTTTTATTCTTCTGTTCTCAATTATTATTCGTTGTGTGTCTACACTGTCAGTCTGTCTGTTATTCAAATCACTGTTGACAGACACAGACTAACATCATTACCTGTTGACTTATGTGTTGTGTTCCACAGGCAAACCCATATTTTCAGTTGACATTCACCCCGATGGGACAAAATTTGCAACTGGTGGCCAAGGTAAGACCAGCACTGTTGTTCACATCTTCTGGCACCGAACCTGCTTCGCTGTTTTGGGATGTTGTGCTGAAATGGACGTTTGTCATTTAGGGTCCACATGCGGGTAGTTTCCGGTGCTTGATGGAAATTGACAGTGTTGGTGTCAGGTTTAAAACTCCCAGTTCTGAGTCTGTATCGCACTATACTAGATGTTATCCTGCAGCATCGGATTACAGATTTGTTTTGCTGCCTGAAAAATGTTTCCTCTCTCTCTCGCTCTCTCTCTCTCTCTCTCTTTCCCCTCTCTCTCTCCCCCTCTCTCTCCCCCTCTGTCCCTCTCTCCCTCCACCTGTCGTGTTTTCAAATTACAATACGGATATGTCTTTATAGTTCTGTCACGAAACAAAAAATAAGGGGCGTATGGGTTGTGTATTTTATATTATTTTTTTTAATGTTGGATTTTTTTTTTTCAGGAGAGGACTCCGGAAAGGTGATGATCTGGAACATGGCACCAGTCCTCAGAGAGGAGGATGAGAAGAATGAGAATATTCCCAAAATGCTTTGCCAGATGGACAATCACCTAGGTAACCAGCATGATCTGTATTAGTTTACATGTTGATTCAGAAAACCCCGTCGAATGTCGAAATGTTTGATTAATTGATTGATTAGTTGATGAATACACCCCAGTGAACAGTTCTCCTGGTACCTCTGCGTTTAAGAAGCTGTCTGTTCTATAACTTATTCAGCTTTACTGTGAACGAGGCTTGTAGTACGACGAATGCAACAAACGAGGCACCCACTTCTGCTGCTACCCCTTCTACAGAGAAAATACAAAACGGCTAAGGTCGACATACTGTAGGGTCCTTCAGAACGAGGTCGGGCTGCGCGTCCACCATCGTATCGAAAAAGCGGCACAGTAGAAACTTTTTTAGAACTACACTAACTAAGCAACCTTCATACTAAGGGTGACACACAGGTAGCTGCATTTCCTGCTGTGTGGAGCAACAGCTGTGAGAGTTTAATTCAGTTCCATTGCTGACTTCAGAAAGTTAGAAAAATATGGTTATGCAAACCCCTTCGTTTGACCTGAAGGAAGCTTTCCACCCCTTTCACGCTGTCAGCACAGCACATCTGAGCTGGCGTGTAACTGGCCCTTCACTGGAATAGAATAGAACTTCAGTCTTTAAAAGGTGGAACCTTGTCTCCGGCCCGTCCGGCAGTTCATTAAAACATCAAAACATACACACGCAGACATAACAATAGTACTGACAGTATGAAAACTGCAAGTACTTAAATACAATACACCCTTAAGAAAATAAAACATTAAAACTGAGCCTCTATAAACTGTGCAAGCCAATTGTCTGTGGGATAAATGACTTCTTATACATTCTTTGCAGCCTCTATCACTAAAAGTCTGGTTACTTGTAGCTGTATTTATTCTACTGATAGATTCCACCGCCCATCCTAGTTCAGGTTTCTGTGACAGCTCCTCCTCTATCTTTACAGGCTGCTGCTGTTTACTTCATTTTTATTCAACAACTTCGAGCAGTAGAACAGGTTCTACATATTCAGCCCCCACATTTACATCTACTGTTCGTACTTGTACTATAAATAGTAACAGGAGTGGTGTTCCAGCAGCCTAAAGGTTGGAGAAGTTGGATTCTGAGGAGATAGCTGTTAGTGTGACCCCCCCCACATTTTCCCTCTCCACGGTCAACTACTTCTGCTGAGCGTCCAGCGGCAGAACAGTACATCTGTACTCGTGATAGTGCTCCCATTAAAAATGGGACATTAAAATAATTTCATCTGTTCTGCACCACTACTAACAAAACCACGAACTGCTGAGGTGTCAAAGGACCAAATAAATGTTACAAGCAGTCAGGTTTAATAATAGGTACTATTCGTGGCCACCATAACAGGCAACCTCCTCAGCACACATCCATACCAGTTATATTTATAACCAGAGTTAACAGAAGTGTTTGCCTCCGCAGCATGTGTGAACTGTGTGCGCTGGTCCAACAATGGGCTGTACCTGGCATCAGGAGGAGATGACAAGCTGGTTATGGTGTGGAGGAGAGCTGCGTATGTATACACACATACTCACAAACACAAAATGTGCAAATACAGAAGAGGCATTTGCTGCTACAGTCCAGTCTTGATGAATTAAAAAGCAATATTGTGTTTTTTGGATCAATTTCATGACTATTGTCACCACAGAAAGTGTTTTCAATTGAAATGAAATGTTTAAGGTTTGTCCTGTTTTTGTTTAGAACATTCAGAGCTGGTGTATTGGTGGTGACTAGGTGCGTGTATCTCTGCAGGTTCATTGGTCCGAGCACAGTGTTCGGGTCGAGCAGTAAGCTGGCCAATGTGGAGCAGTGGAGGTGTGTCACCATCCTGAGGAATCACACTGGAGGTAATCACACCGGCGATTCGGGAGGTAGAGCGGGTCGTCCACTAACAGGATGACCCGACCTTCCAGCTAATCGGAAGGTCGGTGGCTCAATTTCGCCTGTCGAAGTGTCCAAATGTGGCTGCGTCCTCGGGCGAGATACTGAGCCCCAAACTGCCCCCGATGTGATAGACAAAGTGCTGTATGTGAATGAACCCATTCAGTGGTCGAAAAGACTAAAAGAGCGCTATATAAGTGCAGTCCCTTTACACAAAACAAAATTAAATAGATGTACAAACACGACACATCCACAAAATGCACAGACATGCAGAATTACACTGTAACAAACCCAAAAACACACTTATGCACATCACAGACCCTCTTCATACAGACTAGTATCTTAACTAGTAACAGGCAGTGATGTGTGTTGTTTGTAGATGTGATGGACGTGGCGTGGTCTCCTCATGACATGTGGCTGGCCTCCTGCAGCGTTGACAACACCATCGTCATCTGGAACGCTCGCAAATTCCCAGGTAGGAGACTCGCCTGACACCAGAACCAGAGCTCACCGTGTCTGACGCATCAAAGCTCAAATAAAAAAATGGAGGAGTCGTTGAATGGAAGCTCGAATCGATTCAAATCTGCTCGTTCAGAATTAAAAGTTGCTACATTATAAAACGGACAGTGGGGTCCAAAAGTCTGAGACCACTTTCCCATTGTGTTCTCTTTTGGGCCCCACTGTATCATTTCATCCACATTTTGGAAAATAGGGTTGTTGTTTTTTTTTTGTTTTTTTTTAATCATTTCGCTGAGAATTGGATGAGTTCAATACCAATCTCGTGTTTTAACAGCCAACACGAATCTGTAGTCAGCAACCGGTTAGCTTAGCATAGCATAAAGGCTTTCTGCCCTAGTATTGTTCTCAATATCACCAAATGTCGCCAGAATAACACATTTTTAAATCCTATGCATAACGGCAAGTATTTATAAAAAGTATTCCTTTTGCTGAAAACAAAACAAAATAGTGAAACCTCCTCTGCATACTCTATTGTAATTTATATGGCGATTGCAACAAGGCTGCAACTAACAATTATTTCCATTATCAAATAATCTGGCAGTTATTTTTCTTTATTAATCGATCATTCGTTTGGTCTGTAAAATGCCAGAAATCGATTTTTTTTTTTTTTGTTTCTTTTGTTTTTTTAAATTTAAGAAGCCCGTTAAAAGAAGGAAAAGCAGTAAATCTTCATATATGAGAAGCTGGAACTTGGGAATGTCTGATTGATTTTCTTTTGATTAACTAATAGTTATACTATATTATTTGATACCTGGTATGCTAGTATTTATTTTGTTTTATTTATTTATTAATTTTAATTTAGCCCCTTACACTTGTTTTTTTATTGAACCGCTATCCAGTTCAAGCTGTTGATAGAGCGGGATTTCTCCCTTGGCAGCTCGTCATGCATGTCCCTCTGTCTTCTTTGCGTCTCCAGAGATGGTGACATGTCTGCGAGGACACACTGGGCTGGTTAAAGGTCTGACGTGGGACCCAGTAGGGAAATACATCGCCTCCCAGGCCGACGACCACAGCCTCAAAGTGTGGAGGACGGTGGACTGGCAAATGGAGGCCAACATCACCAAGCCATTCAGCGAGGTACGAAAACACTGCAACCGTCAGCTCTGTCTGATGGCAGCTGACATTGTTATGGTATTACTACATGGAAACATCTGCGCTTGTCATGTGTTTTCACTCATTTATTCAGGTGTTTCTTTTAATTTGTCATGTCTGTATAGTCTGCTGCCAGTTCTGCCACATGCACAGTCTCACCCATGAGGTTTTGAATAATCTTCTCTCTCCCCTTCTCTCTCTCTTTCTCTCTCTCTCTCTCTCTCTGTGTGTCTCAGTGCGGCGGGACGACCCACGTCCTGCGTCTGTCCTGGTCTCCAGATGGTCAGTATCTGGTGTCGGCTCACGCCATGAATAACTCCGGCCCCACCGCTCAGATCGTGGAGAGAGATGGCTGGAAGACGAATATGGACTTTGTGGGCCACCGCAAAGCGGTCACCGTGGTGGTAAGGAAGTTTTAGCCACGTGTTCATCCTTTAAAGATATGCTGCACCCCAAGGCTATCTGCATACTGATGGATCTGGTTTCTCTCTCTCTAGAAATTCAACCCAAAGATCTTTAAGAAGAAGCAGAAGAACGGCAGCTCTCCAAAACCCAGCTGTCCGTACTGCTGCTGTGCTGTTGGCAGCAAAGACCGATCCCTCTCCGTCTGGGTCAGTTCACACTTCAGTTTGTGTATAGAAAATAACATATGAGTTTGAACCAGTGATGCAGGTCTTCTCTGCCAAGTTGCAGATTTCATGGCTCACATTTGTTGTTCATGACGTGTGTATCTGTTTGTTCTGGTCAGCATGAACAGCTTCAGCAGCGATAACCCATCCCAGTAAATGTAACAACTCTCTGATTCATCTGTACCTCATGGAGCCTGGTAGAGTGATTCGTTTAATATGTGACCACACAAAAAAAATTCAAAACTCAAAATTGAAACCTCAAACAGATGCAGGTGCTTATGTGATTTCATAATAATGAGCGTGAAGGCAGTGGGAACCAATGTCTGGCAGGCTGCCATAGTTTTTGGTATCGGCGGTTTCAATAAAGCCTACCCATCAGTTTCAGTATGAACAATGTTTTTTTTTTTTTTTGATGACTGCTCAGTAGAAAGCTTCTAACCCCATTTTAGTTACTGTTCAGTGAGGAAGAAGATATGAAGGATCCTGACAGTACTAACATGGCCTGTGTGTTTCTCCTCTACAGCTGACCTCACTGAAGCGCCCTCTGGTGGTCATCCATGATCTTTTCGATAAATCAATAATGGACATCTCTTGGTGAGTGAAGAGGGGCATTGTGCGGCCTACCCCGTACACTACCGGTCAAGAGGTTTAGAACACCTCCATTTTTCCAGTTTAAAATTTAAACCGAGTCCTGTCTCGGTGACACAGTCTGTTCCAACGCTGCCTTTGTGCAGACAGACGGTCTGTAAGTCATCAGCTATTGTTGGGAAACCTGTAGGATTCATTTGCATTAACCTTCAAGGCTTCATTTACTTCCATTGGTGTAGAAAAGCTGTAAGTAAACCAGTTTTTTCATGCTTGTAAAAAGCCTGTTTTCTATTGAATTTAAATGATTTTTCAGTTTTCGGTGACAAACTTTTGAGGTCTTTTTTTTCATTTTGACTGTTAATGTATGTACATTAATTTTTATTTCCCTGAGACTCCACACTGGGATGACACCACTTAAAATGAAATAGATTGAAACAAAATATTACGATTTATGGTTTAGAAGAATCTTAATCCATGGAGTTATAATTGACTAGTGTGTCCTGTCAGTTTTACAAACACAGTATACGGAGAAAATGCTGTTTGGATCGAGGAGGTTTTTTGCGGTAACACAGGGTTATGAGACATCACTGGTAGTGTTACACCCTTACACACCCATCTCTGAGTTTGGTGTGTCTGTGCGTGTGCGTGTGCGTGTCAGGACTCTGACAGGTCTGGGGATGTTAGTGTGTTCGATGGACGGCACCGTGGCCTATTTGGACTTCTCACTGGATGAACTGGGAGACCCGCTGAGCGAGGAGGAGAAGGTGAGACACACATCATGTAACCACATCAGGCTGATCATCTGTGTGTTTGCAGCACAATATATTTCTGAGCAGAAAATTAGTTATTTCTCTCAATACACACAAAGAAATCACTGATCCTGTCAAGTCTTTTCCCTTCTTCTTTATGTTACTATACTAGCTCCCAACCAGTATGTTGGATGTGAACTTTTCTTGTTCAAACTTGATCAAACCAAAGTCCCCTGAGTCATGTGACTTATTTACAAACCCTGGTTTCCTTGTAATTGGTCAGTGTCACTCAAACCAAAGACATTAAAGATCCCATTTCCAATCATCACCTTATTCTCCAAGGCTTTCCGAGCCAAAGTCGTGACATCACGTCCGGGCTAGCCTCTGTTCCATTAGCTTCAGTATTTCAACACAAACTCTCATTTAGCATTTCTTTCATCCGTCTGTCTGAAGAAATGAGGTGTGTTTTATGGATTACTTTCCATATTCTGGGACAATCCACTCCATCCACTACAGTAGTTGCGATTAGAAATTGAAATCTTGATGATTTTAAGTTAAATAACGTTTACTTTTAATATGAAAAAGTAAAGCAGTGCAGGTACTTAAGTCATTGTAACCTGGTTTCATCCATATCGATCAAACTCACCGGTGCTCTCTTCGAAAGTCATTTTTCAGCTTTCGACTTGTAATCTCTGCTGTCTAAAAACGTCTACAGCGTTCTGTCCCCTCTGTCCTGCTGTTATTACAGACATGTCTAAGACTGCTTGACTTGCTCGTGGACTCTGAACCTCTACTGTCAAGTTATGGAATTTAGCCCACTGGCATCTAGGGCTTATGGGAAATGGTGTTCGTTAAAGGCTGCAGAAGACATGAATATTAAATAAAAAATCATATTAGAGCTATTGTCCATATCTAGGCACTTGAAGTGAGTTGCACAACATACTGCTGAGAAAGTCTCTGTTCCAAGGCTTGGTGTGAAGTTTTTAGTGTACTGACAAATGCCATTTGGATTTTGAATGAGGTTTTCTAACTTCTGGAACAGAAACTGGAAGGTCCTGCTTCACTTCAGGTCGCTATTTAATTCCCGTTTGGATCCTGTCCGTCCTTCCATTTTTCTGTCCAGTAAATCAACAACCCAAATCCAACTTCTCTCTCTTCCTCTGACATACAGAACAGCATCCACCAGAACATCTACGGGAAGAGTCTGGCCATAACCAGCACTGAGGCTCAGCTCTCCACCACCATCATCGAGAACCCCGAGATGCTCAAATACCAGCAGGAGCGCCAGAACTCGGCCCAGGCTAACTCAGGACCGGGCAGTGCCGGGCCCGAATCCTCCGCCCCTAAACTGAACAGTGTGATGAACGGAGAGTCTCTGGAAGACATCAGGAAGGTGGGAAAGTGAAATGTAACATCCAATAAGCAGCACAAAGTGCTAACTGCTGTCTGTTTGGTTCAGTCAAAACAAGGTCAATTGAAGTGAATTCTGATTAATTTGATAATGAATCCTAATTTATTAGTTCACGCACTGTATGGAATAAATTAGAAATATGCAGTACTTTAAGATATCAGGATGCAAGAAAAGACAATATCTAGAAACACAACTGATATTTAGATATTAAAGGGGCTATATGGAAGTTTTCTCTGTGCTGAACGTGGTTTCTTGCTGGTAGCAGATGGTGATGGTGATGGTGATGGTCAAGAGCTTCGGCCGTTGTTGTGTTTACAAGACAGAGGGTTAGAATACAATCTGGGCAGAGCTACTTCTTCATATACTCATGTTGGACTGAGGGCAGGCTGGACGCCACTGTCACTCACTGTCGAAAAGTGACGAGACAGGCCGGCTGGGCGGGGGCCAGCTGGTTAGCAGGTCAACTTCAGTAGAAGAAAAGAAGTAATAGAAATATAAGCAAAATAAGGGTTGATATTGGCGTAGCTTTCCACCGCTGGAGACAGCCCTTGGCGAGTAAAGGAATGAAGTTTGATGCTGAACACAAATGATGTAGGACAAATTGGAAATGGTGCATATTCAAATATCAGTGGTTAATCGGATGCATATTTATCATTTTCAAATAAATACTTGTGATATTTTTGGATCTTGAATTTCTTGGATGTATTATTCTGTCCTCTCAGAACCTTCTGAAGAAGCAAGTGGAGACAAGAACCGCAGACGGCAGAAGACGAATCACGCCGTTGTGCATCGCTCAGCTGGACACAGCGTAGGAGAACATGAAACACAAGCTCTCTGATTTTCATTGGTAGACAGAACTGATACCTTCATTTACAAGATGACTGAGTAGTAGATCGCTGTCCCGCTTTCCCTGCAGGGATTTCTCGCCGGCCCTGTTCAACAGCGTTCCCATCCTGCCCTCGGGCTCCTCCATGTCCAGTCAGCTCACCACTCAGCTCAGCTCTGACTCCAGCCCAGGACAGGCCTCCTCTCTGGGGCTGAGGCCCAGCCATGACCCCATGCTCACCTCACCTCCAGCCAGCAGCGCTGCCAAGGGCCTGGAGGACAATAAGGATGGGTACGCAGATCAGCTGGAGAAGAAGCTTTTACTTTTGTTTTCTTTTCTACCCTCTCTGTTTGTTTGTTTTTGTTTTTTTTTTTTTTAATGTTCTGTCTGCGTCTGAACCAAATATCTCACTCCGAACTCTCTAACGTCCTTCCCTCATCATCCTCCTTCCTTTTTTCTTTTTTCCCTTCATTTATATCGCCCATGATCTTCTCATTCTCTCCTCTTTGTCTTATTTTCTGGTTTCCCTGTGTTTCAGTGTGAAATCCAGTTTGCTGCTCACTTCTGCCTCCAAGATCGAGCCAATGAAAGCTTTGGACTCCAGGTTCACAGAGAGATCAAAGGCCACGCCGGGGGTCACAGCCGCCATCTCCTCCGCCGCTGGACTCACGCCTCTCGAAAGGTCTCAGTATAAGTGAAGCAGTAAAGAAAAAATGGTACAAATGGGAGGTGGACCAAAGCTTAAAAAGAAGAGAATTTTGATTTTGATGTTTGTCCAGCAGGCCAAAAGATGGCATCTCCGCTCTGAAAGACGTAAAAACCAAAGAAGATACCAGCAGCGACAGCGAGGACAAGATGGCCGCCATCAACAAAAACCTGGCGTTTGGCAAGAGGAAACCAGAGCTGCTGATAGATGGAGGAGAAGTGGTGGAGAAGAGGAAGAAGGGACGGCCCAGGAAAGACAAGATGTCCACTACCAACTCCCAACCCTTCACTCAGGTAGAGAGATGGAGGGAGAAGATGAATGAACAGATGGAATGTTTAGAGGTCTCAATGAACTGGTACATTATTGAATTCCAAGCCATCCAGTTATTCCTTTATGGAAACATGATCAAACGTAAAAGGAAGTACATATTTAGGTTGTGGAGACATTTATTAACTTTGTAGTTATGGAGTTATTTTAAAAAATGGCTTGAAATTAAATGGCAAGTATTTAAGAAGTCTAGTAAAAGCTCCTTTTGTGCAGATGTCCTGGAGCACCAGAGAAAGATAAATGAGTGTTTTTGTCTTTCCCCTTCCTGTCAGATAACTCCCCCAGCAGAGCGGGAGCCCAGCAAGGTGGCAGCTCCTCCAGCTCCTGTAGCTGTTCTCAAACTACCAACACCAAGTACGAAGAAGGCCTTCAGTCTGCAGGTAACACGCTGTGACTCCGTGTGATTTATTTGTGCTTCTGGTGGATTCAGAATTTGTATCCACCAGGAAGAACTTATTTTATTTTTTAGAACCACTTTTATGTACGGTTTGCGGCAGGAAGCGGAACTGTTAAATCATACCTGTGTTTCCTTTCTCCACCTTTCTGAGCACCTTGAAGGTGTAAGGCTGGCAGTTTTTTGTTTGAGCCAACAGAATGAAGTCAAGTTTGCAGTCAAACTGAAGCAATATATTGGCAGTAGCTTCAGTCTTGTTTTGGTTTATGTATTTGAACGAATAACAAGACACAAAAATACGTACATCATTAGAAGAGTAAAAAGGAGTGTATGGTGGTGTTTGTTTTGATTGTACTGGCCTTAATTCACCCGTTTTTATATGTTATAAGTGGCCCATCTTTTTCTACCCATAATTCTTGATGTTTCTGTAGTTTGTGTAGATAGCTGTTTAACATCTGACAAACAAAACCGAACAAACTCTTGAAAGACTTTCATGCATCTCAATTATATTTTTATCTGAGGTAACACTGCACAGATCAGATGCGTAAATTTTCCTGTGTCAACACACAATGTCCGTCAGTTAATATAAGTCATACTTGTTAAGCTATAAATGGAAAGTGTGTCTGCGCGTGTGTCTGTGCGTGCGTGCGTGTGTAGGTGAGCATGGAGCCATCGGTGTTCCTGGAGGTGGAGAACGAGGTGTCGGTGGTGGCAGGTTCGAAGCTCAGCCAGCTGCGATGCTCCAGAGACGGACGAGACTGGAACACGCTGCTGCCCAGCTCAGTGGTCACTGCTGCAGGGAGCAGGTGGGAGGCTCCGCTCGGATGTCCTGTGTTTTCATACACAGACAGAGCTGGTCTTTATTCACTTGCACTATTATGGAAAATTTGTTTAATATCATAAGTTCATAATTCAAATGGTTAGACAAACTGTATAAATAAAGAAATCAACAACACTAAGTCAGTTTTTCCTGCTCTTCCTCTCCCTCAGCGACGTCCTGGCCGCCGCCTGCGAGGACAGGATGTTGTCAGTGTTTTCTTCCTGCGGGCGACGGCTCCTTCCTGCCATCCAGCTGGGCACACCTGTGTCAGCTCTGCACTGCTCGGCCCACTTCGTCATGGCTCTGACTGCTGGAGCAACACTCTCCGTCTGGTCGGTGCTCATGTATTTTGTTAAAAATGTCACGTGGAGGATTTTTCTAGCCTTGATCAGTGTTGATTAGGGGTGTTTCCACTGAGAGCTACATTGATTTGGGGTATTTTGATGTAGGGTTTAGGCTGTTACAGATGTTTTTATCTTCAGTACCAGTTGATAGACAGGCAGTTTCTGATATGATCATATCTGATGCAGATAATTTTGTAATTAAAACATTTTGTTAATTTGCTACCTGTCTGTGCAGGGACGTTCAGAAACAGAAGGCTCTGGTGAAGAACGAGTCCCTGCTGACCATTTTATCTGGTGAGAAACTGCAGCAAGTGATGACACTGGAATAGTTCAGGAAACACTGTGGGAAACACACTCGTCTGCTTTTCTTCCTGAGGAAGGAGAAGATGATATCAATCTCACATGAATGAACACTGGAATAGTAATAACAGGGGTTTTTGTTGTTGTTGTTGTTTTTAAACATCTTTTGCCTCAGTTGCACCGTGAGGAAAAAATTGTTTGTATAGACTGATCTGATATGAGAAGACCGATCTCCTCAGCACCTTTCAAATTTCTTCTTTCGGTGTTTAGGTTTATTAAACTGATTTTGCGCATACGAGATGATGATTTATTGCCGATGACATACAGAATTTATTACAATAATCTCAGAAGATGCAGGTCTAATCTCTCCCTCCTTCTCTCTACATGTCAAACTTGAATTCTGAATTCAGACTCATGCCTTGCCGAAACTGATACGGAAATGTTACCGGCCCGACCTGGATGAGACTGCCGTTGTGACTTTTATGTAAAATAGACCAGGGTGCTTATTCAGCCCGCCGGGTTAAATAGCCGTCAGGTTAAGGGGGAATGTGTAAGAACTGGCCAACTGTCGAATTCACACTTAAAACAACTGGGGGCAGCATATTACCAGAAGGTTGGGTTGTCCCTCTCCACTTTAAGAAACAAGGAAATGCACTCTTTGGTCCCTCCTCCCCCTCCCTGTCCCCTGTGCCATAGTCAGGCTGGCCGTCGGGCAGACCGGGACAAATCCTGGTGGGCCGCAGCATCGGGGGATCGCTGGGCCGTCAAAAAATCCCTAAAGTTTTTACCGGCCCTGCCTGTGTGCTTCTCATTCGAGGTGCGCACGAGAGAGTGTGGTGTGCGTGTTCCGGGACTGGGCTCACTGGCCAATCGCAACCAAGTTTCAACCCTCGCGTTGAGCTGACGTCAGCACACGGCGGTTGTCGACATGTTGCCAAAGCTGCATGGATCGGGCAATGAGTTTTTCCAAACAGGTTTACCCTGCAGTCTGATTATGTAACTGGAAGGATGCTGTTTCACACCCAGTCTGCCCTGTGAGAGAGTCAGGGAAGATGTGTTGGTGGCAGGAGTAGAGGACGAGCCACAATAGGTGGAGGAACGCGAGAAAGAGAGAGAGCCGCTGGAGCAGCAGCATCAGTAGCTGAGCTTGAGGGAAGATGGAGGAATGTCGCCGAGAGAGGACGACTGCACCACAGGTTTATAACCTACTCGCAGTAACTACTTCTTTATCCTCCCATGTTGGACTGAGGGCGGACTGGACGCTACAGTGACTCACTATCGCCTCTTGAGGCACAAAGTGGCATTACGAGAGGGGACGGGCCTGGGCTGGCTGGTTAGCAGGCTAACTTCAGTAGATATCTCTGCAACGCAAAACATAGACGTCTTTGACATAACGTCAAAGCTCTTATTTCTTCAAATTCTGTTGATGACTTTAATTCCTGTTTGAATGTTTTTTAAACTAAAATCTTATTACATTGAATGTAAAGGTGCGTGTCTGAAAGGGGCTCGTGTTAATTAGAGCTGAAAGTAGATGTATTTTTGAGCTTTGGCAGAACCAGGGTAACTAAGATAAGCTGACCACATCCTGACTCCAGTTCTGTACATAACACACAGAAATGAGATTGATATCTCATGGTAAGGAAGCACAGAAATGTAGTTCCTAAAATGCTGAACTCTTCCTTTAAAAATATATTTAACACCCGATGTACCTGAACGATCTACTCAGGATTGTTTTCTTTTATGGAGATGAACCATAAGAGAGTTTAGTTGAGATTTTCTTCTCACGTGAAATTGTTTCCAACCACATCATGTTGACCTAACCATTTCTATCCAGTGAGTCCAGAGAATCCAGTCGTCTTATTCTCCCTAACAACATTTTGCCTGTGTCTGCAGGTGCTGACATCACAGTGTCTCAGTCTCTGCTGACCCAGCAGGGAGTTCCAGTCATTGGACTGTCCAACGGGAAGTCCTACTGCTTCAGCCCCTCACTGGAGACATGGTGAGACGCCGAAAAGTTTTGTTGTTTTGTTTATCCGTTTGTTGGCTTGCTTGCCTTTTAGAATTGTTTGATTGATTCTTCTGTACAAGATATATGAGTTACTGTGTTATTGTCGGATTTCAGGAAAAAAGAAACGGACGAGTGGCACAGTTATGCGCCTGTTGTAACACGGACACACTCATAATGTGAAATTCATTGCTGCCTGAATATTTGGCCACAAGACTTGATACATTTTAATTTTGAATTTAATATTTTACCATCTCTGAAACAAAATGAAAACGGTTAATATGAATTTGAAGGGGAAAATATCAACAGCCTCAACTTGTTTCATGTTGCAAGTTTAGTGTTTATTGACTGTGTTTACTGTTTTTGCAAAATGACATGACATGTACCATGATAGGCATAATCATTTTACCCAATAAATAGATGGATAAATAAAATAATAAAGAGTAGAAATACAGTACAACAAGGAAAATGTAGCTGTTGCAGCTTCTACTAATTCTATTGCATCTGTTGAGTTTGGTAAAAAAGACTCTTATGTCTTATAGAGTATTGGTAGTATTATTGATTCATATCTGATTAAACTGCATCCAGTATAAACTTTAAGAATTGTCCTCTTCCTCTCTCAGGACTCTGATAGCAGATAAAGGAGATTCCCTGGTCCAGTGTGCTGACTTCAGGAGCTGCCTGCCTGCCCACGATGCACCTGTGTCCTCAGGGCCACTGGCTGTAATGCAGGGGCGCAACCTCAAGTACGACAGTAACATTTAATCTCCCCTTCTTACCACCAGCATCCGTTACCCACAGTTAAAATGTAACGAGGAACACTCTCGGCAGTCTCTGTAAAGACTGTGTTACACTGGTTCTCTCCATTCAAAAAGAAAAACTGATGTTAACACGTAACTGTCTCGGCCTCTAATATAAGACAACCCCCACTTTTCAAACCCAATTTCCGAGGGAAAATAATACTGTCAAAAGAAACTTCTATCCAGGCCGCTGCGCTAATGAAAAGTGTCTCTGGTCCCCGCAGTGCTGGGCGGCTGGCGTCGCGCCTGTCATCCACCCCTCACCACCTGCAGCAGAGCATGACGTTGGCCTTCCTGGAGAATCAGCTGGCGTCCGCGCTGACTCTGCAGTCAGCGCAGGAGTATCGCTACTGGCTGCTCATCTACGCTCGTTTCCTCGTCAACGAAGGTACCGAACCGTCGCCGTCTAATGATTTCACCCTTACTGCAGACTGACAGAAGTAAAAAAACACATCAGACATAATACTGACTGTGGACATGGAGTGTTAAGTATGTTTTTTGAGAACAGCTTCACTGTTAACTGACAAAAAAAATCAAGCTAGTGGTTTACACACAAGGAGTCAGAACTTAAACGTTATTCTGTTCTTCCTCTAACTGTGTGTGTGTGTGCATGTGTCTTTGCGTGTGCGTGTGTGCTCCGTCCAGGCTCAGAGTTTCGTCTCAGAGAGCTCTGTAAGGAGCTGCTGGGTCCCGTCCACAAATCTGCAGCCACGGCCTGGGAGCCCACCACTCTGGTACGACAGCAACGCTCCGCTATTCGCTGGTTGAATTTGTTCTATCCAAGCTTTGTTTGTTGTTTTCAGAAAGTTTGCCTTCCATACATAAAAAATTCAGTCGCCTCTCCTTCCTTCTGTCAGAGGCTGATTTTTCTCCCATGCTTCTGAGTCTTTTTTTTTTGGCCCAGATTCCAATCCTTTCAATATCAGCCGTCTGCCAAGTCCAATCTAATTTTTTTTTTTTTTTTTTCCCCCATTTACCTAAAGGTTGATTAAGTATGTATCTGACACACTGACATAACAGCTGTTGCTACTAAATCTGGCACACCCTTATTTTTCACTAGTGACTTGATTGAAATGCTGGAGGCCCTGAATCAGAAGTTTAGACGCTTAAATTATTGATATTATTGATACGATAAGAATGAAAGGCAAACTGGAGAACGCCACTCCTGAAACTGACGTGGCACGATCAGTTCGCTTCACTGGAGAAGACGACATCATCGCTCTGCTGGATTTGTTGGAACTACAGAAACACTAAGTCCACTTACGTTTTTAACAGTGTGTTACAGAGCGAAGAGTCTTCCCTCACAAATGATCATTGGCTGTGTAGAGACACACACATCCAGCAACAGCCAAGTTTGGCTTGTTATCAAGTTACTTCTGGAATACAAATTAATTAGTGACAGGTGATGTGACCTGCCAAGACAACATTTGTCGGCTCTGACTAAAAATGAGAAGCCGCTGCCTGAATGTTTTGGACACTGATCTTTGCTAACGATGAAGGAAGTGGAGATGTAGCTGATTCGTTGGAGTCGGAGTTTAGCGATTCACTCTATTTTGCCATCGTGAATATTAGAGATCACGACCACTCGCATCGCTGCGCCCCGAATAATTTTCCACGTTCACGCACTCTTATTTCCACCCGCATAAGATAAACGAGCCTCGACTGATTGTTGGTGTTGCAGCAGCAGAAGGACGGAGATTAGTACAGATAAATAGAGAAAATCAAAAAGTAAATGATTAGGCGTGTATTTATAACAGGAATAAGAATACTATTAAAGTAGTAACTATACAAGAGCAGCTAAACTCGGATCAACAGTTCAAGCAAAAATCATACAGTACCCATGACCAGGGTTGTTCAATATTAGTGCAGAAGTGTCTCAAGTGACGGGACAGAGTGCTGTGATTATTAGCAGCAAAGACAGCTACGTAAAGTGTTAACCAGAGGAAAACTGTGTCCAGCAAAATGCTCGTGCTGCTCTGAAGGAGAGCAGCTCTTCAACACCAGCAGGCTGAGGTGACGACACGCGCCAGAGGACAGCGAGGAAACGGCTGCGATCGGCTTTATTTTAGCTGATACGTCCTTGCAGATATGCTCGGATCGGCCCTGACTCCGGTCTTCAGGATCGGCTCAGGACATTTCTGCTGACACACACACACTAAACACTCAAAGGGAACCAGAGGCAGCAAATGTTGACCATGTCTTATTCATTCATGTCGATTCTTGACTACAACTGGAGCCTGCGCTTCATTCTTGGCCTGCAACTAACAATGATTTCCATTATTAATTAGCCTGTGGATTTTCTTTTTTTTCTTTCAAACAAATCCCAAGGTATCTCACTTGTTTCGTCTTTCCAACAGTCCAAACCCAGACATTCAATTAATAATGATAGGAAAGCAGAGAAAAGCACATCTTCCTCATGTTGGAGAAGCTGAAAGGAGCAGTTATTTGGCATTTTTGATTATTAAACAATTAACCAATTATTAAAGTTGTTGCTGGCTAATTTTCTGTTGGTCTATTAGTCAAATCTTCCTCCCTGCATCCCAATGCGAACGCTGTCGCCCTGTTTGACCTTGTGCTCTGTCATACATGTTGCTCACTATTATTTTTTTCTGTGTGTCCTGTGCGTTCAGGGTCTGCGGAAGCGGGAGCTGCTGAGGGAGGTTTTGCCCGTCATCGGGGAAAACCTGCGATTCCAGAGACTGTTCACCGAGTATCAGGACCAGCTGGAGCTGCTGCGCAACAAATAACAGACACAGAGACACGCAGACTGACACAGACACACACTAGGACTCCTCGTGAAACCAGTTTGGATTGTCCCAGCTCGGCTCGCTTCGGGTAAATCTGACTGCTTTGATCCACTTGGGAAGCTTGACGCGCCGTTCTGGCTGAGACCTGAAAAAGGTCCCGAGTGGTTTTCGGAGAACTTTGATAACAGCCAGTCCACAGTTTTTCAGTGCTGTCGCTCACAGAGGACAAGTGGGTGCCTTTTTTTTTTTTTTTTTTCTTGTCACCATTTCAGTTTGAACTGCTGTCTTTTGTCTTTTTCCTGCTAAATGTGTTTTTTCTGACCTATGCACCTCTCTCCCGCCCTCCTAATCATGAACTTATGAAGATACACTCAAGAGAGACGGTGATAGAAAGGCCACAGGTTTGGTTCCTGTTCACTGCCAACGTGCAGCATCAGCAGCTGTGTGTCCTATTGAATCGTTCTCAACTCTCTTTTTTCCTCCTCAGAGAGAGAGAGAGAGAGAGCAGAGGTGAGACGCTCATAAAAGGCGAATAGAAATCAGAACGGATGTAAAGGAGCAATATGCTTGTACCAAAGTGATGCCTCACACCAGTACCTGCAAGCTGAAGAAGAGGAAGGGCGACTGCACAAAGCTTCGGCTGATATTTCGGAATCTGCCAACATACTCTCTGTCTTTATAAGCGACGATTCCGATGCCACAGTGTGAAGTCGCAGTAACGTCACAGCGGAAAAGATTATTGAATTTATATACTGAAATACGGGACGGATTTCTGGGAAATGGAGTCAGAAGGGATCTCAGATATTCAACTGATGACAAAAAGGTTTCCTTTTTTGTCACTTTGCGGCCAATCACAACCCAGACGGAGCATTCGTGTAAAAGTCAAAGTACACTTTGAGCAGTTTAGATATTAGAAAATGTATTTGTTCACAACGAGGAAGCACAGCAGCCAAGTTATTATTGACTGAATTTTAAACCAGCCTGGTTTCAGACCTTTCAGTCACTGCCCACATCTGATGCCACACCTGATTTAACATGAACACCGTGTCAGACTAAATAACAAAGTAAAAATCACAAGTCAGTCCAGTTATCAGCTCAGAAATCCGTTGTAGATGTGCAGTAGCGTTGATTAGTCAGAACATCTGGAACTGTTGCTGTTTTAGACATAAGTACAAGCTGTCGAAACTGGACGCCATTTTTTTTTTAAGTGTTATACACAGTGTATCCGTGTTGTGATAGAGACTCGTTACCTGAACTTCATCAGCGCCTCTAAAATCAAATCAGATTATTTTTTTAACACAGTGAATGCACTTAAAAAGTCACATTTTTATTGTGTTAGATAAATGAGTTAAGAACTAAACTCAGTTTTCAGTCAGGTATTAAGCTTTTGTCAGGACAGTTTGGATTATATCTGTATACCATATCGTAGTCTCCTCCTACCGGTCTTCCTTGAATTATTATCTCTACACACGTGTGAACCGACGTTCAACAAAATCTGAACAGTGACTCCTCGAGTTTAGAGGAGTTCCACTGAGCTGTGTTTTTTCTGGGCTCTTTTAACTCGTACTCTGCATCGAAGATTTTCCAAGGTGCGTTGTGAACATTTAAGTGTGCGAGGTAGTCGGAGACAAAATACTCTCGTACGTGCTATAGTTTGACTAACTTATAACATATGAGCAGTTTGAGATTGTTACATCGTCTTATTCTTGAAATCATGTGGACATTTCTCATATATATATATATATATATATATATATATATATATATATATAAAAAAAAAAAAAAATGACAGAAACACAACCAGGTCTACAAAGCTAAAATACTATTTCTTGCTGCACCAGTTTATTTTATGTTTTGCCAGGCGAAAAAAAACCACTGCTGAAAGTTCAGTTTTTCAGGACTAAAGGGGGAAAAAAGTTATGTTTTGTTTTTGCCTGACATCCACTGACTTGACTTTTTAACAGGTTTCAAAGGCCTAAAGGTCATGAAACTCATCAATGAACTTCACTTAAAGAATAAAAGTACTGGCGTTTAGCCTTTTGTTTGTCTACAGCAGCAGTAATGCACTCTACTGTCAGCTCAGTCTGTTTATATAAATGGGGACTGTAAACTTAGAAAGCTTGTTTCCTGCTGTATTTCACCGCACTGTGTGGAAAACAGCACTGAGGCAGACACATGACGAGTCCAGAGGAAGATTGACTTCCCTTTCTTTACTAATCTGTACAGCGTTTCTTTCTCTTTGTTTCATTTCTTAATTTTCAGTTTGGTTTTTTTGTCATTAGTCATTTTTCAATGTTTGTACAAGGCAATTTTTTGTGTTTCCATTTTCTATAAGAAAAAGAAAAATGAGCGGAGACAAGCTGAAATTTTACTTTTGAAAAGAGAGTTAAAATTAAACAGATGAAGAACAATTGGGTTTTGGTAAATTCTTGTGGTATGCCTTCACTGTGTATGCGCATGTGTGAGAGACAGAGAGAGAGATTGTCAAAGAAGAACCTGTTAACGATCACTGATATAATATTTGCGTGACACATATATAAAAGGAAAAAGAAGTAAATTTAAAAGATGAAATGAGTTCTCCAACCACTGTAGTGACCCTGCGAGGCTCCTTATCCAGCTTTGCCTGACCCAGGTTTTAAACCAAAGTTTTGGACAAGTTAAAATCTGACCTCTTGATGGCGCTAGATGAAAAGCTGAGGAATCGCCAAAGCTGTTGCGGTTCATCCTGAGGGAGACTAGTTTTAGCAATCCATCCAATAGTTGTCGATGTTTCAGTAAAAACCACAATTGTGAACCTGCGGGTGGCGCTAGAGGAAAAGCCAGGGGATCACCAAAGTCAAAAGTTCCATGGCAATTCATCCGTTGGTGGATGTGCTTCATTCTGGACCAGAGAGCCATGTTGCTAGAAAGGCTAAAAAAAAAAAATAAAAAAAAAATAAGAGAGAGTGTGGAAAGGTCATGTTGTTAACGAAGTCAAGCGTTTATCCCGTGTGTGGCATCTGAAAAGCTCAAATTTACATTGGCTGGTTCCAGATGTCTTCGCTTAAACATATTCTTTCATGTACATGTTTATGTTTATGTAATGACTGTTAAGCTTGATAATGGACACAAATTCCCACCGTGAATTAAGACATTCAGAGGAATTCTCGAGGTCCAGGTCTGGTCCACCTACTGACTTTGGTCACGTAGCAAACATCCAGCCCAGCACCTTTTCAGCCTGGACCCGACGACAGTGAGCACATCACAGTACATCGAAGTCCAGAGGTGGTGGGAGGGGTGGTCACAACTCACGGCTCCACTTTGGCCTCAGCTGAACGCCACTAGCATGCTAACGTGCATTGAGCAGGTAACACTGGGAATGTGAGCTTGCAAACACTCCAGTTGGGAGAACAACAGTTGGAAAATTCTCTCTGGTGTTAGCGTTAATCTCAAGGTTTGCTCGCTGGGGCTGACAGAGGGGTCGGTCCTCAGTTTTAGAAGTGTCCTACTGACGTGCCGGACAAGTGGAAATCTCAACCCGTCGGTAGCCTGAGATCAGAAGGCAGAGGATCACCACCAAAGCCGGACCGATAAATTGGCGAAGCTGACGTACTGGCAGGTGAGACCTTGCTGTAGCACGGAGACGGCTAAGACGTGTCTGAGGTCAGTTAGAAGCAGCGTCTCTATTGCAGTTTGTCCACCTGAGAGCACCAACATCCTCAATAATATAATAATAACAATCAAAATATTACAAGTGTATTTTCCCACTGTTGCTAACTATATTCAGGCCATCCCTTATCCCTTATCCCAGGGCCTGGCTGCTGTGTGGCTGAAACCAGAGTAGAGAGAGGGAGGCTTCCCCGAACCGCTCCGTCACAGTGACCTGCTGATGTTAAAATCCTTCTGCCGCCTCTGATTGTTTTCATTATCTGCTTCCACGTGGCTCCATCCTCATGGGAGGCTGTGGGCAAACGGTGTTCGTTCTCCAGGAAAAAAAAAAACTACATTTCAACCCACACACACGTAACATATTGATGGTGTGGGGCAATTTCCTGACAACACCCCACAACTCACACTGCAGAGGAGCGTGCAGAGTTTATCTGCAGGCTTCCTCATCCTCCGCTCAGATCTTCTTAACACATCACACACGTAAATAACACGATCTCTGCAGGGTTTCTATTTGACTCTCGCTCATATAGATGGAAAGTAGTGGATGCAGAAAATAGATGGACGCTTGCGGATGTTTGGAAGGAGCTGATTGTGTGAACACTCTGACCTCTACCAGGTAAGATGGACATCTGGTCTCCTGATTGGAACGTTGCTACCTGGACCTTGCTGAACCTCCTCAGTGTGTTTTCTTACGGTGAGTTGCCTCGAAGCCACATGTTGCATTTAGCTGTTGCTTGAAGGTTGAACCTCACGGGACAGGCTGGGTTTAGGAAAGATCTGGATCGGTCTTGAATTAACTGAACTGATTTCCTAAAGGCAAATTAGAGTCACTTCACGATTGGTGCTTCAGCTTCCGAACGGGGCAAGTTTAACATCAGGCTACCTGTTGTCTTTCATTCTCATCTGAGCAAGGTCTTTCTTGTAGTTTCTTCTGAGGCCATTGGGTTTTTTTTAAGCTGTGAGTTCTTTCAAAGTGACCTCTGCTTGAGGTAGAGGTAAAATAGAGATTCGGACAGTTTAGATTCTCAAGGACCCCAACGTTGGTGAAGTTGCATTCATGTGATCAACTTTAGGGCATTTATTTATCAATCCAAAACCGATACAAGTTGCAGATGCCGCTTTGATGTCCGCAGAACCGTCACGTTTACTGTTGGTGGATTTCTGTCAGTCTGAGTCTTTTTTTTTTCCTGTGTGGTTGTGCATCAGAAGTCACTGTGAAGAATTCTGATCTGAAGAAGTGTAAAGAGGATGAAAAAGTGTGTGTCACTGACCTCAGAGACTGTGGCAATCACCCGCCTTCATCACTACAGAGTGAGTACGCAGAAACAGACGCGCAGCAGTCGGATATCTCGATGTTGGGTTGTTCTCATCATTCTTGGTTTTATCTTGGTTTTATCTTGGTTTTATCTTGTTTTCACGGTTGCTCCTACTTCAGCTTTTCAAAAGAGGTCGACTTCAGTTTAAACCCGGTCAGAAAAATAGCTGTCGACTCATTGGTTCACTCGCTCATTTACTAACAGCCCCGAAGTCCCCAGATCCTCTTTTCCCACCTTGCTGCTGATGTTTTGAAAATTTCAAGAGGTGGCGGAAGTACTCAGATACTTTACTCCAGTAAGAGTATCGATGCCACACTGTAAAAATACTCGGTTACAAGTAAAAGTCCTGCGCTGGCAAAGTAATTTAAGTAAGTAAGTGTGTTGTTAAAACTGGATATTCCTGTGGTTTTGCTGCAGAGACTCAGAACCTGTCCTGTTACTACCAGTTAATAGACACATCCATGTTGAACGGATCCTTGATCTGTGAGGTGAGTCAGGAGTCAAACAGCCACGCTGAGCCTGACGTCTCTCTCATCGTCAGCAGGTAAGCACTGACGAAAAGGAGAAAGAGAACTACTGAAATGAAATCTTTGACTTTATACTCTGCCGATCTACTCGTGTACAATGTACTTGATTTTTTCAATCAAGAAAATCATGTAAATTACACGCTAACTTTAAGCTACTCAAATATCATTCTTTAATGTATGTTTAATGTGTGTTACCTCGTTTATTCTTTTTCTTCTTCAGTATGAATAGAATCTTGTCCTGTGACCGCATCTTCAACAGTGTAGCCTCCTTCAACATAACAGCCAGTATCAAAATCTACATCACCGGGACAGAGAAAAGATCGCCACCTCTTACCTTTAATCCTTCCAATGCAGGTTAGGGGCCCAGACATGTGAGTGTTTGACTTGTGGTCACTTCACTTCCCGGTAGTGTCAGCAGTCCTCTCCTTTTCTCCTTGTCCCCTCTCCTCTCCTCAGTCAAACCCTCTCAGCCCGTATTAATGGTGCTTCGCTCCACCAAGGACTCCGTCGTCGTGTCTTGGAGGAGCACCAGTGACAACAGCTGCCGACTTCGCTACAGAGTCAACAACACTCTGACGTGGTCTCAGGTCAGCATCGAGGACACACAAACAACTGTATATGTTACGTATGAGGACATTACATTGACCGACTGTTGACTTCCCTGGAGGCCAGCCCCAACCTCAACGATGTAGCCGCCAAACGCCAAACCCAACCCTACCACAACCCTGGGCCCAATTTTGACCTTCACCAATAGTCTTTCTGTTGAAAGTCGGCATTTGCTTTATCTAGACCGAGTTGAATTCCTCCCGTCTTTCGCCTGGAAAAAAATATTTGCAGATAAGCGACTTAACAGATGACAGTAGCTGCGTGGCAACATGTCGTGGCAACGGCAGGTCACGTTATCACTTACGTGTCACAGCGGCTGACGACGTTACCGGTGGAAACTGCAAATTTTTGACATTTCTGTGCCTTTTATTTGTGACATGCTGCACGTACAAGGCCTTTAACCCTACAATAAAGCCAACCTCATGGGGACCGTCTTGCCCCCCGGTGGCACGTGCCCCCACATCGTGACCGTGTGAACGGGTTTGCGTCCCCACAACAAGAACACACGCATTCACATATTGAAAAGCGCTTGTCTCATCTGAGCTTTGTTGTTATAGGCTCTTTTCTTTGCTTGAGCGTGGCCCCCGCTTAGGACTTTGGGAGGCATCTTCTTCCAGAGCGAAGGCGAGCCCTCAAAACCAAATCCAATGATGAGAAATCTCTGTTTGGAGGGAGAACAGTGAGCTTAACTTTCACTTTGCAGGGCTAAGGTTTCTAAATTGGACCATCAGCAGGTGAGAGTGTTGAGAAAAGGGCCACAGAAAAAATAGGACACAGCTTTTTGATGGTTGATGGAAACACGGGTTTTTAGGTGACATTTGGAAAACGTGCTCCAAATGCTCTTGATAGAGTCAACTAACACCCAAAGTCCGTCTTTATCTTGCACTCAGCTATCTGTTTTTTGTCTCCAGACTTCAGATTTTGTACCTGTGTCCCGAAATCAGAAGCCGGTCTACACGATCGAGGACCTCCTGCCGTTCACCATCTACAGAGCCGCTGTGGCTTGCAGGGAAAAGTCTGGCATGTGGAGCGACTGGAGCCCTGACGTCACCGTGAGGACGCTGGCCAGAGGTGACGGCTTACATTCAAACAGAGATAAAATTATAGGCCAGGAAAAAACTGAGTGTGTCCCCAAATTATTGAAATACATTCCCACCATACGTGGCACTACAATAGAATACACTACTTCACATTAAACAAGTGTTTTTAAAGAGCTGTGGTTTCGGCGTCGGCTTCAGTTTTTTAATTTTGTGCTTTTCCTTTGCCAGAGCCCTCCAGGGCTCCAGAGGTGTGCTACGGAGTGGAGAAAACAGACTCCGGTGAACGCTTTTATCTCATGTGGAAGGTACACTGGAAGTATTTAGAATAGCCATCTATGAAATTTTCTTCCTTTTCAGTTTCTAAAGATAAGTCAGCTTCTGCAGGTATCACGTCCTCTCTTGACTTATCTTTGACGCTTTGTTTTCTACAGGGAATCTCGGGGACGAGCAACATTCCCTAAAAAAACCGAGTTACAGATTTGATCTTGGCAGCAGCCAAAGTGTCCGAAAAAATATAACGTTTGAAGGGTCCTTTGGTTGAAATATGTCAAAGTGTCTCCTAGGAGGCAGACATTCGTCTCTCAAAGCTTCCGCTGTGTCTGCCCCTGGGAGAAAAGTGCCCGGTTCCTGTTCTGTGCTGCAAAGCCATCAGGCAGTTTCCTCCAAATCCAACCTGATGCCGCAAAGTCTAAGGTCCGACGAACTGGCAAAGACGCCAGAAAAATTCTTGGCATCAGTGTTAATACCGAACGAAAACGATGGTAAAAAAAAATAACTTTTTAAAAAAAACAAAAACGGGAATAAAACAAAACCAAAAAAAAAGTATCATTTGAAAACAAGAACAATGAGAAAATGTTTAACATTTTGAATAAAATCATCTGCTCTTCAGGAGTGGATTTAGCTGTTTGACTGTAACATTGCGCTAATTAGCAGCATTATGAAATGTCATGTCTCCGTCAGTAATGCCGGCAAACGTCACCAGCTGTTGAGCGTAAAATAGCAACAGATGTACGGACCAAATTTGACCCACCATGCGAAAACCGAAACGCCTTGCACAAGAGGCTGCAACAAAACAGCTGGAGCACACTATGGAAACGTGCATAACAAGGTAATCTAACGTAACCTCATCAAGGGCTTTGGATGGAGCATTGCGTTTCAGTTTGGAGTCGAGTGTCGTTTGTGTCGCTGTCTGTAGGCGTGAGGGCTAATGTGAGCGTCGGCCACCCAGATCATCCTCTAGGTGTTCGCTAAACGGACCGTCACCGCGTCGAAGCTGTCCTCCGTTATTAGGCTTCCCCTCACGCTGAACACCGTCGGTCAACGGGATTTTAACGAACCTGTGATAAATAAGAAGGAGCTGTGACAAAAAGGAAAACCCAGACTGAAATGTGTTTAGTTTTTGTTGAAATAAGACAAACAAAATCGAAAGACTAATAGTTGACGACAGTACGTACATTTTTGTACAGAGACTGAGACGGAAACTAAATAAAGGTCATGTGCCAAAATGTAAAGTTCCTGCCGTTGGTTTGATTAGTTTATGTTGAATATACTAAGTCCAAAACTTTTAATGCTTCTGGTATAAACTTTAAGAAAAAAAAGTCTGGTCTCTGCAGGGTCTTGATCTCCATGAGGCTGGAGGTATTATCCTCGGTTACCAGGTGAGCTACGAGCCAGTGAGGGAGCAGCATCTGCGGCACAGATTCACTCAAAACGTCACGGGGTGGAGGATGATCCTGAACGTGGAGGAGGGGACCTGGATCGTCACCGTCGCCGCCTTCAACAGGGCCGGCTACGGACCTGCTGCAAATCTCAGCATTGACACGCAGAGACGGAGCTGTGAGCGGCACGCCGGTTATTACATGTGGTGCCACTTTCACCTCCACCGTTTATAAAGGCTCCACTAGCTGTAATCAGAGGCTTCGTTAATGCCAACAACTGTCGCGTTGCCGGGTTGCGGAGAATCCACCTCCAGCAGGACGCTCTGCTAGCACTCACATTCACTGCCAGACGTTAGCAAGTCATTAACACAGGGTAATGTGTTTCTCAGTTTGTAATAAGCCTTCAGCAAAACGTAGTCAATCACCGATAAATGTTAATAAACAATTAATAAAGGGTTCTGCAATAATCCATCAAGTGCGTAGTTATAAATGTTAATACGCAGTGTATGAATTTTCAGTGGCTTTTGGTCCAGAGGTCCCAAAGCCTTTTTCCAGAGCTGGTCACACAGACCAAGTCTCCCTAATGAGGCAAATAAATATCTAGAGATGAAAGGGCATGACAAGTTTTGGAAGAGGATTCTCCACAGCCTGGCGACCCACAAGTTGTTCGTAATGGAGGAGTTAATTGCAGCTTACAAACCCTTTATAACTGGTGCCTTTTCAGAAAGTGGTACCTTCCATGCTAGTAGTTAAAACGGCTCATTATTTTCAGTGTCCTGTCGACGTGTTGAGGTTTACCAACAAGCAGGGGGTTTCCGAGCAGTTCTGCAAAATGTTATCTGGCAATAACTGCTGCTGGATTTCGCTCTAAATTATCTGCCAGATTACTGAGATAAAAGTCAACAGGCCAGTAAGTTAATGGCCCACAGCACTGGCACGCACGCACGCTCGCGCACACACACACGCACACACACACACACGCACGCACGCACGCACACACAGGCAATCTTCTGTAAAGTTGAGCAGCCTTTAACTTTTAAAAAGATACAAACAAATTTAAAGCTTGTGCTCTCTGTTTATGCAATATCCTGTGTGTGTGCGTGTCTTTGTGTGTGGGTGCGAGCGCGTGTGTGTGTGTGCCAGTCTGTGCGCTTGCATCTGTGTGCTTAGTGTCAGAGAAGGAAGCTACAGGGCAGTCACACAACGTTCGGATAAAACCTCTTGCAACACTGAACGGTGACGGTTTAAATCTGACCAGTTATTTTGCTCAATGTCGAAATCACGATTTAAAACCGTTTGACTGACCTGAAACGTGAATTTGACAAAACCGGGTTCAGATGAGGGACGGACGGGTGCCGGACGGGTGCTGCGCCTGTTCGTTCTTCTCAGTCGCCGATTATCCTGTTGTGGGTTTCCGCAGATCCTCCCCCGGTCAGAAACCTGTGGGTTTCCAGTTCTTTCCCCACTGCCACAGACCTTCTGGTCCAGTGGGAGATCCCCACCGCCCCGCCCGTGACTCGTTTCGAAGTTCAGTGGCACCCCGAGACGCATCCGTCCGCCAGCCGTTGGTCCACGGTGGACGGCTACACCAGCTCCACAGTCATACAAGGTACAGCTGAGTTGGAGTATTGAACTGTGCATTTATTTTTCTGAATTGTCCGTTGGGCTAAATGTTCGGCTGGACCCGAGCGGACGCTTTATCTGTCGGTCAGTGTGAGGACGTCATGAATTCAGCAGGCAGTTATACTGTTGACACCATTCCTGCGGCAGGGCAGTATGTGTTTCTGAATGTGTAAGGACTTTGGCTTTTGTGTGTCGCGAACAGGTTGAAAAACAAAAGTAAAAGTTATAAAGTATATACAGATTTTTCAGTTAAGAGTTATTCCTCATGAACCATTCGAAACCCAGATCCAATGGCTAAACAAACTTTTGATCAAGAATAAGTATGGTGATATTCAACAAATCCCATGAATAGATCAAAACCAGCAAAGAACTAACTAAAAACAAGTGTGTGTGTGTGTGTGTGTGTGTGTGTGTGTGTGTGTGTGTGTGTGTGTGTGTGTGTGTGTGTGTGTGTGTGTGTGTGTGTGTGTGTGTGTGAGAAATGTCTGATTCCTCTGAGTCACAGAGCTCCGCTGTTTCCAGAATCCATTAAAAGCACATCAGTGAGTCACACTATTGCACTGGGTGAAACATTCCTTCTCCACCATCCACACACACACACCCTTGACTCAGTCCCACACACACACACCATGCTGCCCCAAATACTAACTAGAGCGCCAAATGTGGATTAATCCACTGCTGAAAGTAGTCCCAAGTAGTCACAAATGCACCGTTTCCTCCTGTTTGTTGAATTACAAACTACATTGAGCAGCTGCTTTCTTTTTTTTTTTTTTTTTTTGTCTTTGTCCGTCTTTTTAAAAAATGAAACTATATATTTGTGAGTGTGTTTTTCACGCCTCAAAATTGAATGCTGGACCGCGCATATCCAATGAAAGATAGGCACTGTCCTCTGCGCTGTAACACCATCTACAAACTGATCTGTCACATGACAGCCATGCGGTTATTCTGTTCATCATCAGATCCTGATTGTCGGATTTTTGTTCAGTTGCTCGCAGTTCACAGCAAAAGCCTTCCAGCAGAGAAATGTGATTATCGGTAGCTGGGCTTTTACTCTGAAAGGGCTGCGAAACAAAGAGGCCAATTAAGAGAATCACTGGAGTCCAGGTTGGGTGGTAGAGCACACGCAGGGTCTTCTAACTGTGTGGCGTGTTTGCAGATGTTGACCGGGACGAGTCCTACGTGATCAGGGTGTTCCCCGTCTACGAGCAGCAGTGTGGATCTCCTCGGTCCATGTCTGCCAGTCTGCTGCAGGGAGGTAAACAGGAACTCCTCACAACGTTATTTGTCAATAAATGGATTTGAACGTGAGACGTAAACGGTGTCCTCTGGCTGTTTGTTTTTTTTTTTTTCTCAGCTCTGGTGGAGGCCGTCAGGCTGAAGGCCGTTAACGTGACCAAAACACTGGTGACGGCTGTGTGGGCGTGGCAGAACAAGTCCTGGCCAATCAGAGTGAACAGATACGCGGTGACGCTGAAGGAAAACTCAGGGGGACAAAGTAGGGTGACGGAGTTTTCCCCTGGGATGCGTCGCCCCATTAGTCTCTGATTTAAAAATAAACTGGAGAATTTAGCCAATAAGAACACATTTTATCTTTATAGCGAATTATTTGTCACATCACTGAGCAATTTAAGCAAAACTCGTAGTGTTTAAGAATATTAACAAGAATATATTATTTTAATGTGAAATCCCACTTCAATTTCTTGCCAAAACACAGGGGTTTTTTTTCATATAAAAAGTAATGATGGTTACGCTGGTGAAGAGTATATTTGATGGGACGTTTAGAGATTTGGAAACCGGTCTTTTCAATCATCTGCACGACTATTCCAGCTCTGTCCGTGTGGCCGGACCAACAGCGGCACACCTTTACCAACCTGAAACCTGGCACCGAGTATTCTCTGCTCCTGCTGGCCGACAACGAATCCAGACACATCGTCTCCGTCAGAACACACTTCGGTGAGTTTCACCAGCCGCTCCGGAGCACGGTCTTACATCACGAATTGAAACCCAGCGTCCACGTGAGAGCGCCAGCAGACAGATCTAGCGAAGAGGTGGGAGGCCGCTCAGCGAGGTCCGATCAGTCCCGGGATTTGGTATTAATGAGCAGTATATGAGCATTGATCCGATGGTTTATAACCGGCTAGAATGTAGTGCTAAGCAGAGCAAAGTGTTTATTGATGCGTCTGTCAACCACTTCATCTCCTCCACCCATAAGCAGAGGCTGCTGTACTAACAGATAACGAATCACAATGTAGTAAAATACAGTTGTAATCATAGAAAGCATTTCCTCATAGTAGAAGTTGTGATTGTTGACAAATACTCTAAATACTCCTTAACTATATTACAGTGTGTATTATTAAATGATTATATTCTGCTTCTAAATGCTAAATAGGAGGAGTTGAAGTAAAGAGTTAGCAGATTGTCTGGTGTTCAAACAGCAAAAATGTTTTCTCATTTTCTTTGGGTTTGAGAACAGGACTTTTCAGCCTTTTATAACTGTAATTTTGGCACGATGTTGGTTAGGTACTCGTATTTTAAAGCATAAGCACGGCCTGGAAAATGATTTCTGAACCGTGGAAATCTCTGGAATGATGGCTCAGTCACCGGTCAACATGACATACTAAAATAAATGAACAAAATCTGGTGCAGAAACACATCAGCTGGAACTGTCGCTGGCGTAAAAACATTTACAAACCCTTTGATTCTGGTTTCGAAAGAAGTGAGCGTGGATGTGCTTCCTTTTCAGACGAGGTCCCGGTGGTGGCCACGGTGACTCCTCTCCTGCTGATAGCTCTCACTGTGGGGATCATCTGCATCCTGTCCAGGACTGTGTGAGTCCACGCGCCAGTAAATCACGCAGGAATGTAACCTGCTGTCCGTTTAACGTGGCTGGTGATTGGTTGGATCACGTGGGAGGGAGGAGCTTTGGTTTTGCCACATTATGTCGCTCAGCATGAGCGTCTCGCTGTCGTTTGGCCTGCAGCCCAAACAACTTCTGGAACGTAGGAAAATGTCAAGAACGACGACTACAATACGTTGAAAAGATCATCGAGACATACGTTTTGTTTCTAAAATATCAGATCAAAAATATTCCTCGAAAAAATGTTACTTTCTTGCTCCAGCTGCCAAATTAAATTTCCTCTGCACTGCGCAGGTACAAGTCGTACTTCTTCCCCCCCATCTCCAGCCCTTGGTGCAGTACGGCAGGACAGTGGGCGATGGACCCAAACCACCAGGTAATCTGGTTTTCACAGCTTTTACATCTGGGTTTGCTCACGAAGTGGCGCTTACTGCCGAGTTTCCAGGTGATTTACCTACAAGTTAGGAGACGTTCTGCTCACAGCCGGACTTAAAGACAGCTGGTTCACATGACACGACCAGTTTTAGTCTCAAGGCATTTTTTTCTTCAGAGAAAATTCAATTCCGCCTCTGCACTGCTCTTCCCAGAGCAGTGCACTACTACTACTAATCATGATGATGATAATAATAAGACTAATAATCTTAATCATTATCTCTGATTTCAAACTTTTGCTTTTGAGGATTGAGCCCCCTCTGTACAGTACAGGCCAGTGTGGAGCGTGTTGATTCATTATCACCTGTCCGTAACATTTCACATTTGTTGGGTTTAATGTGATTGAAGCCGTTATCTGTTTTAGTATTATTTTGCAAACTTGCACAATGTGGATTATTCTAAGTGGTCGTTAGTGGAGGTTATTGCCAGACTCTGTGAGGCATTAGCCTCTTAAAAACTTGATTTTCCTCCTTTGTTTTGTTTTTTTAAGTTTCTTTCTGGCCTTGGAAATAGTAGTTTGACGCAAGAATTCTGACTCAAAGTCACCTCCTAGCTTTTTCCAGAGCTTTCAATTTTATCGCACAGTCTTCATCAGTGTGAGATAAATCTGAAAACTATGGAAAATGCCAGCAAATGGTCCTTGAGTTGGGATTGTCTTACCAAACTTTGTTTCAACTCCTCACTGAAGGTACGTGATGTTTACAGTTGGTAAAATATTCAGAAATGCCATGTTATTTTATGGCCGCACCGTTCAGTTAAATAGAAAACGTGCAAGATTTTCCGTGACAGGTTTGGTATCTTTGTAAACTTTGGGGATCTCCACTGGAGGACTTAAATGAACAAATCCCGGATGCAGTCTGGCAGAAAATTGTGATGGACCCTACATGTGACAGATGTAAGCAAGCTCCAGCAAGTCTATTGCATGCGTTCTAGACATGTCCGGATACCTGTTATTAGACTGGACACAGTGTACTGATTTATTTGGTAGATTGGTTGTAGACTGTGAAAATCTTCAACAAAAAGACCTAGAACTTAAAAATAAATTCCCGTGTGTTGCAGCATGTGTCTGTAATGACCCCAGCGCACCAGACAGTTCCTGTCTTCCAGAAATCTAAACTTTTCTTCATCCATACACAAGTTTTGTTCCTGGTTAAAATCCCATCATTTATTCCCTTGAACAGAAATTTGCAGAGAGAAACATCCTGGACATCACAGACTTCCAGGTGCCAGATATACTCAGAGAGAAAAGTGTCATCGCGGTCGAACCAAAGACTCTGCCTTCATCAGAAGAGGACGTACACGAAGACAGCTCTCTGCTGCCGCCCAGTCACCTGGTCGTCAAACTTTCAGCTCTCAGACTGGACACAGAGTACGTTTCTGATTCTCCAGTAACCGCAGCGCACCAACCCCAGTCCCACCATCCTGACAGAGTTTCCATGTCTGAGGAGGGCAGAGAGGCCGACGCTGCTCTGCTGCCTAAGATCAACCAAGCTAACAGTCGGTTTCCTCAGAAAGAGGAAGAGAACTGGCGGCTTCGCCATTGCCAGACATCTCACCAGAGCGCTGTAAAATGTCATTTTCATGAACTCGTGGCTAACGCTGATAGTCCCTGTGTTTGTGGGATGACCAGTGACGCACAGTATGTTCTCAACTCTTCCTTTCAGGGGAAAATGGATGTCGAAACTGAGACTGAAGTGACGGGCTGTTCCTATCTGATCTGTGAGGGTGATTATATCGCAAACAGCTGCTTTACTGCAAAAACTGCAGATGAGGACGGAGACATTGTCAGTATCGCATGCTAGGTCGTCGACATAGTTGAAAAAAAACAAGACCAAAAGGCTGTAGCCAAGCTAGCTGGCTCTAACAATCATTACATCTAAGACTCAAGCTCATGTCTGTTCACATCCACTCACGTCTTTTTGTTTTCTTTTTGACTATTTAATCTGGACACGCTGTCGGTCTAAAATAGACTTTGTCAGCCTCAGTTGTACTTAAAAATCAGCATTTGCTCAGGATAGGATGATAGAATAGGATGCTAACGAGCCTACAGTTAGCATGTTGAGACTCACGTAAACAGCTATTACTGTTTTAATATAGAGCTAACATAATCTTTGATGCTAGCGTGTTAGCATGATTATCATTGCATCTTGCATACAGCGGATGTACTCGTGGCCAAGTGATTTGATTCCAGCTCGGGACCTTACGTTGCAGAAACAGCAACAACAAGACACGCATACAGTTTGCATATTTGCTTATGTTTGATATGTAATGTTTATCATATTAGCATGTTAAAATGCATATATTTACAATATTATCATGTCTGTCAAAATGTGGTCGTGGACAAGGAGAGTTACAGATATTAAGCAATTTAATTTCCAATTAATTTCAGTTTAAGTTTCGCTAATTATGATTAAATACACGCAATACCTTTTTATTAAATTACTTCAAAGTCTTTGCTACATATATTATATGAGTGGTCAGGCATGGATGTAAACTGCAACTTGCTTGTTTGGCAGAGGCGTGCAACCGCGAGGCCGTAATTCTAGCGTTGATCTTGGATACCGCATTAAATTACATTTAACAGATGTATAGTACAACAATTCCCTATTACAATAGTAATAGGGAATTGTTTAATGTGACAGTATAGCCGCATTTTCAAAGTGATAAAAAAAACAATGCTGACTCGCGTTCAGCTGTTCAACATAAATATCCCGACTTTAATTGAAATTAGAGGGTTTTTTTTGGGGGGGGGGGTTTTAAACGGTGGCTTTGACATGCCTTCAAATTTTGCTTCAAAAATAAAATGTTGCTTTTGTTACGCTGTAGGTGTCTGTGGGGTTGACGTAACTTATCTGAACTCTTTACCTTTTATTTGATCCTTCATCACACACAGTCTCTGAGTGTAAGTTCAAACCTGACAGCTGAAGTGTCTGTTGCTTTCAAGTAAGAGTCTATTGTTCGAGATCTTTCTTATTTTTGTACACCTCTGTCTCACCTTTGCCTTTGACTGTAGATGTTGTAATGGCTGTCTCATCCACATTCAAGCAGTGAATTCAGATGATCGGAAGTCATTTAACAGTGAATGCAACCTGAAAGCGATTCCCTCGACTTACAGCTGGTTTGTCGTAACAAGGCAGCAACCAGTTCAGACAACTGCTGCTGTTTCGTTTTTTTTTTTTTTTTTTTAAGACCCATCTGACCCAGGTCTGCCTCGGCTGGCTGGGAGGTCACGTGCCAAAGGCTGGAGGTCAGAGGTTAGAGTTCATACTGATCCAGTGTCTGATCAGCTGGTGGGCAATGGTCTGTCTGGGAGGGATGGTGAAGGCTGGACGGGTTCCTCTGAACATGGAGTCAATCACCTAAACAAACAAAAAAAAGGTTTCTGTCCTTAATTTCAGGTAATTTTCATAAAGATCTCTGTCCTCATCGAAACGAAATCTTTGGTTGTTTTTTTTTACTCGCTATTGGTCAGAAAACATTGTAAACCTCTGCTCCGTCTCAAATGTCGTCGACGGTTGACTGCCATATAGCCCATGTCCCTGTATGAGAAGGTTAACGTGATGCTTCTCCAACACTGCCATTTTGTGGATGGACAGACCAGACAGAGAAAGATTTTCACATTTAGCAAGCGACGGGACAAACTGAGTTCTGCAGAACAGGTTGTCTGTTAAATTTGTAGAATGTGTTCATATTGTCGTTAAGTTGATAATATGAGAAAACTGTAAAAGGATTCGGGTAAAGACTTTTTTTTTTTACACTTCAGATAGAGCTGAAAGACAAATCTCAGCCTCAACTTTCTCTAAACATCTTTTTTTCTCTTTATCAAAATTACAGAAAACAAATTGAGTATATCTCATGATCATATTTTTATTATCATATTATCATTTTTATTATCACTTTTCTTACTAATATAGTTTCATTTTGCATTTAAAATAATACAATCTGTATTATGCATCATACCATTATGTTTTACTGTATCTTATTTACATCATGTTAATTGTTAGAATCACTGGTTGAAAATACACAGTGTTATATACTCTGTAAATGTAACCATGTTAATTAACTGATAATAAACTCATTGATTACAAGTGACAGCCTGAGTCAACACTATCCACTGATGAAGGCAATGAGATATAGCCGAAAGCTCCATTGAGTGGAACTTGCGCTAAAAATTTCCCAGGTCTGTAACGAACCTTCAAGCTCAAATTATTATTTAAATAGTTGTCATCACTAGTAGCAGTATTGAAACTACCTATTGGTATTCGTGCTAATAGTCGAATGTGTGGTTTAGGGTTGTACCTGTTGCCGTGGGAACCATCGAGCCTCCTCGATCTCGTTCTCGTCCACTCTGATGTCCGTTGATACGGCGACAGCGAGGCAGCCGATCATGAGGTTGGAGGGCATCGGCCAGGGCTGGCAGGAGACGTACTGAACCGGTCCGACCTTCACGCCGCTCTCCTCCTCCACCTCCCTCCTCACCGCCTCCTCGATCGTCTCCCCTGCAGGAACATGAGGGGAGACGAGGTCACATTACGAGGACTCGCCTCTAATTTGGGCTTGGTTTTTTGGAAAGGTTTGGGTAAGGTCAAAGTTTAGGCATTTAGCAGTTACGGTTAGGGTTTCGGTAACTTTTGGGAAATTCACGTGGGACAATGCAATGTGTGTGTTTGTGGTAGTTACCGGGCTCTATGAATCCAGCCAGACAGGAGAACAGGCCAGCTGGGAATATCTTCTTCCTTCCCAATAAACACTGGTTTCCATCAGGGTGGATCACCAGCATGATGACCACTGGGTCTGAAAACACACAGAGGACAGAGGAGCTGTATTTACACACAAAAGATATTCAATTCTTTCACTACCACTGTATTTATTATCATAGCCTCCAGTTACAGCTAATCTTCAAACCTTTTAGCAGTTCTAACAGTTGTCCCAATAACATTTAATCATGTTTGTCCCATCTCCACACAGAATCTCTGGAGCTCAGCCCCAGTGACCATCGGGGTCTTGGTCACCTCTTTTACCAAGGCCCTTCTCCCCCGACTGCTCAGATGGCTGGGCGGCCAGCTCTTGGAAGAGTCCTGGCTGTTCCAATCCTCTTCCACCGAAGGATTATGGAGGCCACTGTGCTCTTGGAAACCTTCAACGCAGCAGGATTGTTTTGTAGCCTTCCCCTCCTCTGTGCCTCGACACAATCCGGTCTCTGAGCTCTGCAGGCAGTTCCTTGGACCTCATGGCTTGGTTTTTGCTCTGATACACATTGTCAGCTGAGAGAGCTCCAAATCACGTCCAATCAATTGAATTGACCACAGGTGGACTCAAATAATGGTGCAGAAAAATCTCAAATCATCCCGCCACCCACAGCCACCACAATATCCTCGAGCAGAGAAAAAATATTCACTGTTTTCCACCTGAAAATGTCAAATGCTCACTTGTGTACATCAGCACTGAAATGTCAACTGAATTCAAATACGTACTTTCACAAGTGATTTTGTTTCTTGAACGCAACTTATATCCTGCAGGCTTCTACACTCAGCATTAACATCATATACCGAGAGCAGACAGGGAACGTGGGTGGTGCTTCGTACCGACTCGTGGGTAGCTGGTGTTGTGAACGCCCCGCAGGCTTCTGCAGTCGGAGTTCAGGCAGCTCCTCTTGTACCCTCCCTCCTCCAGCTTGGTGCTGCTGCCACACGTCGGACAGAAGCTGTAGCGGCTGTGCCAGGCCAACACCGATCGAGCCTGAGCCACCACTCCTGGGGGACCGAGAGAGGGAACCAAGTTGGTTAGCTGATTTTAAAATATTTATAAAATACGGAAGTCTTATAAAATGAGTTGTTCTGGTTGAGATGCAAGAAAGAAAGATGTAAAAAAGCAGCTCTGCGTCTGGACATGTTTGTATAAATGACAACTAATAAACAATAACTAAGGAAATACTGTATCTTCCTCACCGGCCTCTTGCTCGTTGAATTTCAGCAGGTCTCTGTTGGGCGTCTTCGGGAAGGAGCAGTTCTTCTCTTTACAGCGTTTCAGAAGTTCAGCTGCATCTTCATCTGTGCCAATGGCAAACCAAGCGGGAGCCCCCTGAACACCCTCCTCTGTCTGAGAGGAGGTGGTGGAGGAGGCTTTTTCCCTCTTGTCCACTCCTAGGAATATGAGCACAGTCGCAGGTTTCTGGAGAAGGTCTTTAACCGCCTCATATCTGAACCGACACAGCTCGGTCTCAGCCTGTTGGGAGTCAGAATCACAACCATGTCACTTAAACTAGCTGCTGGCTGCAGGGTAAAAACATCTCTGTTCTTCTGTTACTTAGTTTCCGTTTCAGTTAGGTGGTGACTTTCAGTTTTCCAGAAATCTTGTAGGTGACAACAATCAAACTGCGTCTGTTCAGGTATGACAATACAAACCTGCTTCTTTATGCAGATGATATGTTACTTTACTGTTCAAACCAATCCCTTTGCTAACCTGTTGAAAAACGTGATTTAACTTATTTAGCGCAAGCTTTTTAACTTCATATTAAACCCATCGGAATTTACATCGGTGTATTTTGGAAAACTGCACATTTGTTTTGCACGTACATATTTTACGGACATGGCAAGAAAAAAATTCAACCATCCTGTCTGTACCATAACTAGTCCACAAGGTGTTCCCATTGAAAAAGTGTCTGTATACAAGTATTTGGTTTGAGTTTGAGGGTTCATTCTTGACCGTGTAACTAAAAGTTTAAAAAAATATGTATATATTGTTTTGATAACAACTACACCATCTACATGTCAACTCAGTAAACTCCATCCTCTGATAACAGCCATGAAATATGACTAAAAGCTTCAGAAAAACAAAGTAAGAGGACCTTAGGAGAAGGGTTTTTTTTTTTTGTCAAACAAGTATATGAGTATTTGGATAAACGGTAGTTAAACTTTCAAAGCTCAAAAGAACTTACTGGTTAAAAACGAGGAAATTAATTTGTTTGTTATTTTGTAAGATAGATTGTTGTCTGTTTCAGACCAAAGGAATGTTAGAATCACACATTCATCTTCCTCAGTGTTTAAGTCCTTGCATGCTAATTATCACTTAAATGATTCCTTCAGTCCTTGTGTTCTTGAAAAAGTCGACCGTCATTCTCCAAATGTTACATTTTCGTTTGACATCGCTTCATTTACAAGGCACTCTTCCAGAAATGTCCTTTTTAATACCACATAGAATTCGATTTAATACCCTTTTCCCTGTCAAAAAGGTCAAAGAATGACGGAAAATCAGAAAATAAAATGATGTATTTTCTACTATATCTTTTAAGCGTGTGAATCGATTGATATTTATATCATGTTTTTGTTAGTACTCCCCAGCTGAACACAACAATAATTCTCAGTCATATAATCAGTCAATTAATGTGACCGGGACCAAGATAAGGGGCAGACAATTCATGGGTAGATTAACCGATTAAAAAATAATTAAGTTTTTGCAAAAATTGACACTTGCCCATTATGAGTCAATGACATCGCCAGCTACTGTGGTTATCAGTAATAGTAATAATAATAGTCCTAATGAATAATGGAATTACATGATAACTCAATTAAAATGCCTCCAGCATGCACGCCGGCTCTACTGTAGAACATCTCCCTATAACCTGCAACCACTCTCTAAAAAAAATGGTGTAACTAACATCACTGACCACACCAGGCAGGACAAAAATATTTAAAAACCTTTGTAGATAAAATATGAGACGTTTTAATACTTTCTCGGGTCTGTGTTTGAGGGAACTGAATCCAGTGTTTTTTAAGTTTCTTCAAGACCTGCAGCTTCCCTTTACTACCGAGAGTCAACTTCAGTGTTGACAGTATTCCGCTCGGTGTTGCTAATACCAGGCGGACTTTACCAAAAACTCAGTAAACTCATCGTGATTGGTTTTCAGACGCGTACAAAGATGTGCGCGCTCAGCTTCAGCAGCTTCAGCGCAACAGTGTCCGTGACTCTAGCCTTCAGTCACGTACCCCTGTGCTGTCGTCCTCCTGGGAGCTGCTGACCATGGGGCTGAGGTTGGAGAACAGGAGGTAGACTGTGTCCGGGTCACTCTGTCTGGCCTCCAACCACACCTTGTCCGTCCTCTTCCCGCTCAGCCGGTCCAGCGTCTCCCTGCTGAAGTAGTTTTCCTGCTGGCTGAGGTCGGAGCCCGGCAGGACTCGCTGGCAGCCGTCGTCAGTCCGGCCCAGCAGGTTGGCGATGTGTCCGTGGCCCCAGAACTTGGCGACATCGTAGGCGGTCTGTGACGAATTGTTCACGGAGTACTTGTCACAGCTTGAAGACAGAATACAGAAAAGAGGTTAGAGATTTCAGGAGTCCATCTCTCCAAGGGCGTGGGTTTTGTTTCAGAAGTGGGGGGACATACTGAAGTCCGGGCTTTTATTTTTCATCATGTAAACTGACTGACATTTTTTAATATTAAATCAACAAATGGCTTTATCTAATATAGCAGAGGTCATTTATGAAAAAACCGACCATCAGACCCAGTCTTAGCCTCTATTAGCCCGTAGCTTTAGCCTTCTTTAGCTCCTGTTTTAGCCTCTTTCAGCCTGCATTTTTTTGTTTCCCTCCAGTGGGATGATCATGTTGCTCTGTTTCTGCTGGACTCGGGCATGGCCGGCTCTTTGCTAACATGTTCACCAGAACAGTTTATACAGGTGGTATCATAGCTGAGGTGACAGTATGTCAGGGCTGTGTCTCTGTCCACTGCTTTTGGATTTCGTCTGTCCCCTAGTGGCTAAAGCGGATTAATGCAGCTTTACTCTTAGACCTCTTAGATCTCAATCACTGACATACCAGTGACTTTAAAGATCGATTTAACAAAATGTTGCTGTGTACCCAACCCCACCGCCCTCATGACACAAAGAGAACCGGTTGTACCCGTGTGACAGCAGCGCCTCCGCCACACCGTAGTGTCCGTTGCGAGCGGCGAGCATCAGCGCCGTCCAGCCGCTGCATCCCGTCCGGTTGACGAGCGAGGGGACTCGGGACAGCAGCGCGGCCACCTGGGTCAGATCTCCTCTGGCCGCAGCGTCCAGAAACTTCTCCACCAGCTCCTCCTTTGCGCTCAGCTGGAGGCTCGTCATTGCCGCCTGCCCGGACACCGAGGATGAACCCCCGCGTTAATAAACCAGGATCTGGACACAGTTATCTGGTGTGTTTATTTGGTTCGACCGGGCAGTTGACGGCTGATTTCTGATTTATTCCAGCTCGTCAGATCTAATCTGGGTCTCAGCTAGTGTCTGCACAGTCAACCAGATACATGAAACATGAAAAATCAAAATCATTTTGAAAAAACTGTTGGATCCATGGACACGGTATTTCTGAAGTCATGGCCATGGCTGAGAATGTAGCTCAGTTTGGATTTGAGAAATCAAAGGTGTGAACCTGTCTTGGCCTGTCGAAGGGGAAACTACCCGACAGCCTACACAAGTGGAGCCGACACCAGGAGTCGATCGATCGACGGGAAATTCATCGGTATTGGTATTTTGACAATAGCGTGCGTCAATTTTCACACGGAATTTCTGAGCAGTTCGCGGTTCCTGCTTCTTAAACGGGAAGGTTTGCTGTTTGCTCCTCGTAGTCGTTTTAATGACTTCGACCACAAAACAAGACGGATGGTGTCGCTCTGGGCTCCTGCATCGATCGAAGTAAAATAAAATAAAAAACCAAATAGTCACCAGCTGCAGCCTCATGCGAAACGGTTGAAATTGAGCTAAAACTCAGCCGGCTTCAACACTACAATGCGTGTAGGCGTGAATGCACCGGTAGCGATCATCTAATGATGAGATGTGTAAAACCAGAGTATTTCTCTGCACTGAGGACTTTTACCTTTGTTGCTTTAAGTGCATTTAGCTGATAATACTCACAATAATACTTTGCTTAAGATACTTTTTCAGAGCAGCACTTTTACTTGTAACGGAGTACTTTTCCAGTGTGGTATCAGTACTTTCACTTGAGTAAAGTATCCGAGTACTTTCTCCGCCACTGATCATCCGTGACTGGACTCGGTGCCCCTTTTATTTGTCTTCCGGGTGTGTGTGCGTGTGTGTGAGAAGGGGCCCTCCCTCTCGTCCTCTCATTGGTGCAAACAGCTGTCAATCGATCTCGCGCTGTGCCTACCTAATCACGCGCTGTTACAAAACGTCCACGTAACACCTCGAAAAACACGTGCGTTTCGGTGGTCACACTGTCGCGATGATGATGATGGTGATGATGATGAAGTCGGGCAGGTGTCGGTGCGGACGCCCGGAGACCGGTACCGGAGCCCCCCGAGACCCGCACCGGTCTGCGGCCGAGAGGTCACTGCAGCGGCAGGTAGCCACTGTAGGAACGGTCACACCTGGAAATTAAACAGACATCTGCCTCAACATCTGCCACCAGCAAACTGAGGGGGACCGACGAGTTAAAGGGGGGTCGTACAGTCCTCTGAACCGGCTCTCCGGTTGCGCCGCTGCGCCGGGACGCTTTACCGGGTAGTCCCGACTCATTCCCGATCGTTTCGGCAGCAGCAGCTTCAGGTGAAATGTCGTGAAAGTCTCACCTTGTCCCCGGGTCCGCGCCGCGTCGCCTCAGTCCGGGACGCAGGTTTGTCTCTTCTGCTGCCTCGAAGGCGACGCGCTGCGTTCAAGAGCAACGAGGACCGTCCCCGGAGCTGCGCTGCCTTCAGGTGCTCCGTAAAGCTCAGAGGCCAGAGCTGCCGTCCCGGTCAAGAAGGTCGGGAGAGAAAAAACAAAGCCCGCCCACCGCCTCGTCAGACCCGGGGCTGCGGGGCCGACATTCAACGAGCCGGCCCCTGAAGCACCTGTCCCGGGACTGTCCCGCGCTTCTGCGGAAGTTTTGAAACGATTCGGAGGAACGTTGAGGTTCCAGCGAGGAGCAGCTCGCTGTCGTTTGAATCCTCAGTGTGTTGGACAGATTCACCGTCCACATATAACAACTAAACGACCCACATATTCATGTCCGAGGTGTTGGTTGTTTGAATGATCAAAAATCTCATTACAAAAATAAATGCACCAATTTATCTATTTTTTATAAATATACATATATCATTTTTTCTACTGCTTCTGTACTAGTTTGGTTTTATTTGTTGTAGCAGCCGTGGAAGGTTTTTCTGATGTGCACTTCCGCATATTCACGTTGCCTCTGTGAAAAACGTCTGGGGCGTCCGGAAAGATGTCTTAACTCGGCAGCCCTCTCTCCTCTGTCCTCCGCCGCTGGGCGCAGCCTCGCCCCGTCCCGAGTCATTCTGTGTCCGGCGAAGGGCAGGGCAGCCCAAACCGGCCGGTTCGCAGGTGTTCGGCACCTGAAATCTGCTGTAGAGCCGCCGGACGACGAAATGGTCCAGAAGAAAAACTAGACACAGACTCCGGTTAATATTTTAATAAAATAATGTACAAAAATGACGTTACCAGAGACACAGAGCCACCTGAACACCGACACACACTCTGCAATCAGGGGTTTTATCATCACAGGTAAACCTTAAAACTGGACACAACAAGTTAATATTTGCACTCATTCATGTGAAACACACGGAGCATATGGCCCGTTACTGTCGGAGAGAAAAGGCCCAGCCATGTCAAAGTTGATGGGGTCGATTAGTTTGTGGATGAGACAGAAATGTTGTCAGATTAAGCTGAATGGAAACACAACATTAGACTTTTAACACTTTTCTCTTGTCACAGTTTCACGTTGGTGAATCTTGAAAGCGTGGTAATATTTCTGTCTGCGGATGAAGGCTGCGGAAAACCGTAATACATACACACGTGTTGCGTGTGGACACTGTACATATGTTTTTGTGTGTGTGTGTGTGTGTGTGTGTTAGGAGTAAAAGGTCAGGACGCTCTGGTGGTTTCCCCGGACCAGCAGCAGAGGCGGGAGGTCTTTGGACAGCGTTTCCAGCCAGCACATGTAGAGAGCGCTCGACACGGTGCCCTTCCTGGCCAAAGGCAGGCTCCTAGGGACGGAGAGCAAGAGAGGGAAGCGGTCACTTCGGGGGGGCAGGTATCAGGATCGCTTATCTAAGGTGTGTCAAAGTTAGGGGATCGTTGCGAAATATGGCCGTTTACGTTTACGTCGTGGGGTTCAACTTCCATAACAGCCCCCTCTGCCCTCAAATGTCAAATGTCAAAGTACATGTCACCTTATGTCACAATATTAATAGACTTGTTTTGATGCAGTGGGTTTCATGGACCAGAGAGTACCGGGGAGTTCTGGGGTCAGTCAGTGACTGTTTCAAGGTGAATCCAGTTTTTCCGGCCCTGGTCTCTGATTTGCAGCTTTATCCGCAATCAGACTTTAAAGTGACGCCTGCCTCGGTTTAAATGTCTGCTGTTTCACAGTATTTACTGTATCTCCCCACTGAGGCACGTTAGAGCGGCTAGTTCCCTTGGCATCACCGCCACCGTGGCTACACTGGTGAAGGTGAACGGCAGAACGGCTGCTCTGGACAGCGTCTGCTTGAAAACCGGAAAGGGGCAGAGAGTTGTACACATCTCGGCGGGCGAGCAGGAGGAACTAACAGAAGCTTCTCGCCGTGTCTTGGGCTGCGGCTCGCCATCAGCAAAACCAAACAAATGAAGCTCTTACATGACGATGAGTTTGGCGGCGCTGGAGTGTTCCTTCAGCAGCTCGTTCAGCCGGATCTGACGGTTGGTCTGAAAGTCACACACACAGGCATGTTCAGCGGCTCTAACATGGCAGCGTAACTAAGGCGAGCTATACAACGTGGTCAGAGCTGGCGTGCCAGCAGTATCTGGGCAGACCTTGGCCTTGTAGAGCTCCAGCTCGTTGTCGGTGATCCTCCACGGCTCCTGGGCCTTCAGCCTCTCTGCAGCCTCCTGCTCCATGTCGTCCTCCTTCAGCCTGTATGGCTCGATCAGCTCCTTAAAAGTCAGCTTACTGCAAAATAAATAAACTTCAGTTTTGATACAGCGCTGTTATCTGGGCAACCACTCTGCCTGACGCTGAACTTTGGAAGTACATTTCAAGACAGTTTCGAACCCGTTCAAAACAGCTTTCTCTCTTTTTTATTTCGAAGCCCGGGTACCTAGAGACCGACTGAACAGACCTGGCCCGGGGACAGAAACAAGATTCTTCCCTGAGAATGAAGAGGAATACACAGACCTAGAGCTGCACAAAGACTGCAGGCAGTCTCCCCCTCATACGCCTGCCGTTCACGAGCCAAGCTCTGAAAGACGGTCTGTGGAAGTGTTAGTCTGGCAGGGTCATAACTGTCTGCGGGATTTGTTAAATTTGGGCTGAAAAGTATGTTTTGTTTTTTCCTTTTCCTTTCTCTGCGATGAGGAGCCCTCACATCGTCAACTCCATCACCAGAATTTGAGCTGAGCTAAAGGGATCTTCGATCGACACCATCGGAGCTCGTACTTGTGTTTCTTGGGTTTGGTGTTGATGTCCCCGAGGACACTGATGTCGGAGAAGTCGATTCTGAACCTGCTGAGCAGCGTGGCCATCCTGCCGGGACACGGGGACAATAGCAACAAATTAGAGACTCGTAGAGGGTCAACATGTGCTTTAGTTTCCCTTTCTTTGTTCACCCACGCTTGCTCCAGTGAGCGGAAAAGCTGCGAGGTTGCAGCCTGCGTATTAGTGCTGAGCAGAGGCAGTGGACTCACACTCGGCGGTCGTGGTCGATGCGGTTGATCTTTCCGCCGATGAAGACGCGGATCCTGCAGTCGCCCCACTTGCTCCGGTTGGTCAGCAGGTAGGGAATCAGCAGAGTCAGACCTGCGAACGCACGCACGCACAGATGTTTCTGACAGCAGTTTATAGGTTTAATCCTTTACCCCAATTTCCCGTTGGTAGCTGTTTCTGTTGGGTTTACACTGCGTAGTACTTTTCAAATTTACCATCAGTCTCTGTGTGTTAATGTGCTTCCGTCTGTTTTCCTATTTATATTGAATGGGGTTTGTTAGAGTCCATACCCAATATAAACCTGTGGAAAACGACTCGCTAATGGAGTGTTAACTTTTGCGCTCCAGAGAAATGAAGGCTCAGTGACACAGCACAGGTTTGAGAGAGAGAGAGCGGGAAATAAAACACATCTCGTGCTCTACCGCGGAAGTAAGCATCGCCTGCCACAAAGCTCACTCCTCGGTCACTCACAACCTGCATTGTCCTTGGGTTAAGCATCTCAGAAGAGGTGCATCTGTCCAACGAGCTTTAATCTAGAAACCCCGGACAAAACAACAGTGAAATTAGTTTGGGTTTGATACCGAATGGTGTTGAAAGTGTGATGGAAGTGGGGAAATGATGGTTCAGTAAATTCATCCTGTAGTTCAAACAGTCCTACATATTTTCTGCTGGACTGCAGAGACACCGACACAATCGGCAGACAGGGAATCCGAAATCCCCTGCACAGCTGTATAACTCAGTCTGGAGCCTTGGTGCCTGGGTGTAGCAGCAAAGCCTCCGTCTCTGTATTAGACCTAACAACTGACCTCCGTCATCAAACAGCCACCAGACATCTATGGTTCCTTTGCCCTGTTTCTTCTTAAACTGCTGGCTGGACTCCAACAGGCGCTGGTCAGTCAGGCTCAGAGGAGACTTGGTCTCTGCAGCAGAGGACAGCACACAGAGGAACATGACGCAAAGACCAATCACTTTGACATCTCACAAATCCTCTTCTCCTCCGTCTCCCCAGTGTCAGAGGAGGAGGAGATGGACGTCTGTCTGTCCAGTGCAGAGAGAGGCTGAACAACAGAGAAAAGACGCAGCTCCCGACAACTCCACGGCTGCCTGACTGTGTGTCTTACTGAACCAGGCTCGCAGTGTCCCCCTGGTTCCCAGGACAGGAAGTGTGGTTATCAACTAATAACTCAGGATGGTAAGAAGAAGAAGTTAAGAAAAACAAGGAGGGGGGTTCATGGATATCTTCCTCCTTTACCTCTCATGATGAGCGGGCTGCTCTGGTTGCTGGTGGTTTTTGAAGGACAGCAGTCCGAGTCTGAGTCCTTAGCCAGACTGACAGAAACCACCACCTCCCTACTGCCCACCGGTGGCTTCTCGTGGGACGACAGCAGCTCGTCTGCAGGGGGGGACAAATCGGGGACACACAGGCAGGCGCCTTACATACAGCAGCCGCGACAGGTAGGTGGACTGATGGGTAGACAGAAAAAGACGGACGTACCTTGTCCCTGGATGTGAGAGACGTCCAGTCCTTCCTGCAGTCGGAGGATCACCACTCCAAACTGCAGGTCGAAGGCGTCACTGGGATATAAAACACAATTGAGCTCAAAGGAAACCTGGTTTGTAAACTTAACAAGTAAAACAAACAAAAAAACAAAATACTATTTATACTTTTTCCAAATTATTTCCTTTTTTTTTTTTTTTTTGCCTACAGTAGCAGACGGTGGATTTATGTTGACGTAAAAATCAACCTGGACTCAAACTGGAGTACTTATTGTGTCATGCATGTAACGGCTCCCAGTCCACATGGGCCTACAAGACACCATAAATTAATACAAAATTCATAAAGCCAGGACGGGGACCAGTTCTTCATGTACACTCCCAAGCAACAAATAAAGCTTCAGACCATCCTACAACAGGATTCATTCATTCATTGGTTCAATTCCAGCCGTCTGAGAGAAGAGGGTCTGGTTCTGTATGTCAGGTGTGGAGTTCAGTTGAACTTGAAGTCAACTGAACTCGAGCCGAAGCCGTTTTTCAGGAGGAGTCAGTTATGTTGTCGTCGTGAAGGTTCCGACGCTTGACATCCTTGAATCTACTGAGATCTTTGCAAATAGGTAAAAAGAGGGATGCAAAAACAAAATGTCCACCTCAGAGGCCACAGACGAATAGGTGTGATCTCCAGAGGATACAGGACATAAATTGGTTTTTTTGTACACGTAAACACACTTGATACTGTCTATGTAAATGACATTTTCAAATGATTACAAAACAAGCCCTTTAAATAAAACTGTAGAAGACGGAAAAAAAGTTCGCTTTAATCGTCATGCGACTTTTGTGCGCAGCATTCCATAAAAAATATTTCTCATCAAAGAGTTTGCGTCGACGTCGTAAACGCATTTGTGGTGCCCTTTGATTTCCGAGTAAAAAAAGTAAGTACTGAAACTGATAGTTTCAAATTCAAAATCTTTCCCACATGAAAACATACTATGTACGTATTACAAACTGCACATTACAAACATCTCCTCTGGCTACGTTCAAACTTCCGTAGACACAAAAGCCAAACTTCAACCATGTTGGAGGCGGAAAAAAATACCTTTGTAAAATGCTAGTGGCTCTAAAAAACATCCAGCCTTACTGTATAGTGTTGATGTAAAGCTCCAAGTCTCTCATGTCTCCATCACTCCAGTTGTTCTTGAAACCCATGACCAGCGTATTGGGCTTCAGACGACCCAAACCAACAGCCTGAAGATCAGAGAGAAAGGGATGTGGCAGAGCTGGGACAGCGCATTTCGAGCTTGATGATTGTTTTTACTTTTTTCAAAATCAGGAAACGTGCAGTTATTTTGGGCTTTAATTTGGAAGGTTTGGTGTAAAAAAAAAAAAAAAAAATTGAGCAGGAAATTAAAAAAAAAAAAAGAGAGGCTGCATGAGATTAAAAAAAATATATGGTAAAAAAAATGATTAAAAAAAATGATTAAAAAATGTGAGCAAAATCACACGATCAAAAGAATACGCTGCAAAAGTGATAGAACAAGATGTAAAAATTATCCTGATACAGAAAATAGAATCAGAACTAAATATATTTTAATAGGAAACAGGTTTGTATACATGGAGACATTTAATAGATCAAATTAAGTAAAAAAAATTGAGTTAAAAAAAGAAAAGTTTGGAGTAATTTGGTTTATGGGTCATTCATGTCTCTGCTTTGAATCTCCAGAGCAGCTGTAAAAAATCTGCAAAATTAAAGTGAAGGAGCATCACTGCGGAAATGAAGAACGCGGCATGAAAACCTGCCGTCGCTCTCACACTGAGATCATTGTAATGATGCATGGAAAATCCACCCGATACACAAAGCAGCGGCGGAGGAAAAGATGTTTCTTTTAAGGGCTTTGGAGTTACAGGTTTTGACCAGGTGGTCTTACCTGCAGGAGGAGCTGCGTCCCGTGCCTCAGGTTGTCGGAGAAAACGGGAGTGTAAAAGGCCTTGATGCGTTTTTCACTGAGCCAGCGCTGACAGCGGGCGTGGTCCTGGGACAAATCCTTAAAGTTCGGCCGGCGGGACACCTGGACCAGGAGAGGGACAAGTCACGATAGAAGACACAGGCGAGGTGATGAAAGAGTGGAGTGTGGTAGAACGTGTTTCAGGCATCACTTGATTAAAGACGTACAGTCTTGATGTGACCGCAGACCATGAGACCCACGTTCTTGGTGAAAGAATGAACCAGCTGGAGCAGAGCAGGACGAGAGTTCGGATAACCAGTCAGCACCAGACACTGTGGCCTGTAAACACGGAAAACGTGAAACTTAATAACTTCCTTAAACATCAGATTCAAGTAGCTCACGATGACTCTTAGTTTTGGCTGTTGTGGAATTTGGCTCCACAAGTTTTTCTGCTGGATACTTGTATTTGAAGCCCCATTAAACAGGATCAGTGGATTCAGATTTAAGCCTTGAGGGTCTGAGTTGGTACAAAAACCTTAACAGCGCCACGTCTGAACCCAGAATCAAAGCCCACATCTAAGCAGCCAGCTGACCTGAAGTTTTTAACGTGGTCCTCGACTCCGGTGAGGTTCAGACAGTGAGTCAGAGCCTGGTTGTACATCAGAGCCTGAGTGGATGAACCCCAGTTCACATCTACGGGAAAACGGCACACACGTTGGTCAGAGCAGTGCATCCATCAACTATGAGCGAACAACAGCCCCGTAACTGATAAATAGCAAAGGCGAAAAATGGATGAAACAACAAAGATTTACTCAAAGTAACTTTACCCAGGTTTGATTCAGATCAAACCATGTCACTGACGTTTCTGACTTCATAGGGGGTCAAGGCTCAACACCTGCATGTGAACATTTCCCTAATGCATCATAACCAATGAGTAACACAGCTGTTTAGTGAAGTATAAAATATGACACAGCCATATTTCACTATTTAGCGAAATAAAAGTGATGTTCCCATTTTGGGATTGCTATTAATCCCCTGAATTCTTGCGGTAACTGAGAAGTAAGGAGGTTTCCCCGCTGACTTCGGCAGCCAGCATCTAGTGGCCCTTTAGACGAACTGCATTTTTTGGGCACTTGATGGTCATCGCCACTTGACAGCTACTGGGCAGCTGCCTGGACCCGAGCAGAAAACAGGTGGTGGGAACCTGGTCGGTTTTACCGCCGGGCGTTAGAAAAGATGAAATGTCACACCACTGAGTTCTTACCGGGTTTCTTGTAGCTGACGTAGATGTAGAGAGCGAGGACGATGAGCAGAGTCACCAGAGCTGCCCACCAGTTGATCACAAACATCACCACGCAGCACAGGACCGCCCCAAGAAGAGACACCCACATGTTGAAGTATTTGAAGCTGGGGCGCCACCCTGTGGCGAGAGACGAGAGTGGAACAAAAAGAGCCATACTGGCACGACGACGGAACGCCAGAGCGAATATTGACAGCCCGTGACATGGCGGACAGTTGTTTTACAAAATGACTGCTGCTGGTCACTGCAGCAAAATCAACGAGGAAAACAGAGTTTAAATTACGCAAATATTTGCCAAAGCCTTGGCAAAGCCAAACTGGCCGTATTGGATGCAGAGGTCATATAAGTCATGGTAATGAAAGAGTATAAGAGGTCAATACTTTTCTTCACACGTTCCCGCTCATTATTACATTTCAAGTCGAGTCAATTTTTCTCTATATAGCCCAAAATCCCAAATTTTTCTAAGAGAGTTTAACACTTATATAACACTATATAAACAGAAATGGACAGTCAGCAAACTTTAAGCAGTAAAAGCTGGATTTTGGTTCCAACACATTTCGTTTTGAAGCAGTCGACAACTTTGTTTCTACCAGAAGTGCTGCTCAATCTTTGAAAATACTTTTGTTCCCAACTAAGTTTTATTATACAACCCAGACTTCAAGCATTGCTGGTAAACTTGGCCAGTTTGAGTCAAGCCAAAAATTCAACACTCATGCGGGTATCGTTTTACACCGAAGGCGAGGAACTTTAAAAAGGCATCAAGTACTCAACAACAATGACATCTCTGTACTCGTGTCACCTTCTGGGAAAGAGTAAGATAAGAATTATTTACAATGACTGGGGGTTGAGGTATACACCTACCCTTCCACTTTATGCACTATAACGGTTAAGTATGAAAGTATGGGCAAACTGGCGACAAAGGCAACTCTGAAAGAGTTTCAAGACTTGAGACAGAAGTCCAAAGTCCTGAGTGTAAATGTAGAATACAAAAAACTAATCCCACCTTTCAAGTTTCTAAACGAAATCATTTTCCTATAGGATGAACCTGTGAATTTATAAACTGTAATAAGTTTCAAACCTTTTTAAATCGCAAAAGACGGAGTCGAGTTTAACGTCACTAAAACCCAAGTGAAGGTAATTCTTAAGAAAATCTAACCTTATCATGAAATGATCATATATGAAGACTAGAGTCAACAAAAATGTGACTCTCAGGGCTCAGTTGACGGGAGCTCCCAGCCTCTGACGACAGAGTTTACCTGGAGAGTTGGCCATGGAGGCATGGAAGACGGAGAAGTTGATGAGAGCGTAGGAGGCCAGGAAGAAGTTGGAGATTATGGGAGCGATGATGTTCAACTCCGCTACAACAGAAAGATTCAATATTCAGGACCAATTGTTTGTTCTGTTACTTCTTCAGGAGTTGAAGCTTTAGTTTTAAGGCTATAAACTAAAGTTTTAACTGTAGATTTTAAAGTCTGTATATAGATGGAGCAGTGGTGACTCATGCAGCAGCCTACCAATGAGGATGAACGCGAGGCCAATGCAGAAGGTCAGGACGTAACCACGGAGAGGCTCGTTGTTCTTCCCATAACCCTTTGCAAAAACGCCCAGCCCTGGATAGATGTTGTCCTTACACAGAGCCTAGAGTCACAAGAGATTTTATTCATTCATTTTATTTGTGAGGTTGATCATTTGTTAAGTCAGTTGTTCAGAGATAGAGAGAGATCCGACATTACAGCATTGGCTTTGGGATGAAAAATGTTGGTAACTGTTGGATCGGGCTCAGGCCCTGATGGATCGGGCTGGATCGGGCTCCGGATGAAAATATAGGCATGTGTAGTACTAAAGCTGGTTCTACATTGGTTCTACATTCTACTGTAGAATTTCATTCTCTGGTCTTCGAAGTTGCATTTTGACAAAAAAAAAAATCACTTACAGTCTGTATCAGTGGACATAGTTTGCTCTGGTGGCATGACAACGTGTCAGAAAAAAATAAATGGAGCTTATGTTAAGTTTTTTTTTTTTTTTTTTTCTGGTCAAATTTTAACTTACTTCAAGTTTACTAATCCTCCTTTTAGTTACTTGCTTATTTGGAAAAATGATCTCAACACAAGGTTCTTTTGTAGCTGTTCTGGAGCTTTCAATCGATGAAGTTTGCCTAGTTGTCTTGTTTTGTCTTTTTCTGAGTGCTTGAGCGACTTCTCGTCCATTTTTGGTTTAAAAGTTGAGCCCGAAAGTTTCTTCCCTCCCTCTGAAACCAACTTTTTGTTGGAACCCAATCTTTATGTGGCCAGCTGCTGTCGAACTGCCAACCTCACGTGCGTGCTTGTTTAGCCGTTCGTCCGCATTCATTACTCCTCCAAATTTGCGAATTTTTGGTGGCGATATATTCAGTTTGTAGCTATTATTAAATGTTCCACTTTTGTGCGTGTGAAGGGGTTGCTGTTAGTTATCTGTAAAATATAAATGAAATAAAACTTTCTGGTTTCTGACCTGGAAGACTTTGGGTGCACTGACCAACGAGGCCAGAGCTGAGGACAGAGTGGCTGAAAAAATCCCGGCCGTGATCAGAGGACCGAAGCCCGACACCAGACTCATCACCTGGACAACACAAGTACACAATCTTGCTTCATTTAGGTTCACATTTAAGATCCATACAGGGTTTGTAAACAGCTTACACGACTTGAACAAGAGTTGGGCGGCAGTCCTGCTATCTCGACGACTGGGGATTGTGGTTGGGGTTGTTGTTACCAGTCAAGAACACAAGACTCTTAGCACTTACGTGTCCTGAAAATCTAAAAAACTGAATGAGGCTGTTTAATCTCCTAAAATCCCACAGTGAGAGCTTCACACAGTCGTTACAGCAAGTGGAGAAAAGAGGCACAGGGCTGCTGGATGAAACGCATGAACAACACATTCAGAAACTCACTGCAGTCTTTTAAAAATCAACAGGCTTTGGTCCTAAATAGAGTAGTTGAATATGAAAATCACCTGATCACAAAATACTGACTGAATTGAAGGACAGGAGACAAACTCTGCTTTCAAAGCTCGATACCTACCAACATTATGGGACATCTGTTAGTTGTTAGTACTGTAGAAACCCCACCATCGACGCTTCTGAGGAAACAAGCAGCGTGTAAGAGCAGGACAGATACACACAAAGGTTAGATCTTTTTTCTGTTAGATTTTATTTTCTGCACATTTTACAGAGCAACTTAAAATAAACAAGAAATAAAACAAGAGCAAGTGTTTCTGTCTGCAGGAATTACACAAGACTGTGACATGTCAGCGATATCAGTGTCAGCGAGCTGTGTGTGTGTGTGGTTGTGTGTGTGTGTGTGTGTGTGTGTGTGTGTGTGTGTGTGTGTGTGTGTGTGTGTGCGTGTGTGTGTAGGTGGATGTTGTCAATGCTCTCATTCAGCTCTGTCTCCAACCAGCAAGAACCTTGTGACTCAAAACAACAGTCACTATTATCACTGCTGCACTTTGTTTGGGAGCACACACACACACACACACACACACACACACACACACACACACACACACACACACACACACACACACACACAGTGAAGCCATCTACAACCAGACACAGAGAAACAGGATCAGAGCAGCACTCTGACATGTTTAACACTTGGGTTAAACAACCAGAAAAGAATCTCCAGGTGTTTATTTTTAATGTGACAAACAGTCTGATATCAGGCATAACTTAAATACTGGATTTCCTTGTTGGTCCTTGAGGCAGAAATATTTATACCCAGTGACTGGAAGTGCTCGGTGTTCCATCAGTATAAAATCAATAATGTGGCAAAACCAAATATCCTTTGACACTTTAGATTAAAAAAACATTTTTGATTCAACGTGAATATTTCAGCAACTTTAAACTAAAACAAAAGGTTCTCAATAGAAATACTGAGAGCGAGAGGACGAGGAAATTGTTATTAAAAAAAAAAAAACTAAAAAAAACTACACACAGAAAAAAGATCGCAGTGTTAAAAAGCTTAAAAATACGTTATTGCACTTTTAGCAGCAAAAACAAAGGGTGTAAAGTGTGAGTCTTATAATGCAGCAATAGTAAAGAGTAGTATCATGATTAAGTTAGATGAGTCTTAAGCTGAAGGCTGCATCATTAAAACATCAGTTAGTGAAGCCCACAGCGCAAAGACAAAAGATATCATCAAGGAAAACTGAACTTGTTCGTCGCGGAAGCGATTTTGATCAAACTGCTGCGTTTGTGGTTTGCTGATGTGTGTGTGGACGATGGGAAACGGGATGGTGTCATATCCTGACACGCAATCGCTGCCGGTGTGTAGGCTCCCAGAGAAAACAGTAGCTGTGGGTGTTCAGATGCGCGGCGCCTTTATGTAACACAAAATTCCCCGAGCTTGCGAGCGTTTTGAGTGAAACGAACAACAAATTTCTCCACCCGATGGGTCGTCATTTCAACATTACGAATTATAATTAACAAAATGTTCTTTTGTCTTCGTGTCTTCTGAAAAGCATCAACGTCCATACTGTCCGGACGTCAGGATGGCCTAGAGGCTAAGACATGTACCTTATACTGTCACTGCAACGTTCCTAGTTTGAATCCAGTGATGCATACGAGTCCCCTGCTCTCTCCCCTTACTCTCAACCCCCAGTTTAACCAAACTTTTTTGGAAAAGGAGATCCGTCATGTACTTCCTTCACCAAGCTTGACCGGTAGTGTTCCTGCACAGATGAACTCGCATGGACGTTGCCATGTCCCCAAATCTCAGAGATTCGTGTAAAAATATAAAATAATTAATAACAACTTCACTTCGTTTCAGTAGGATCCCCATTAGTCTCACCAATGCCGAAGCTATTCTTCCTAGGCTCCACACAACACACACATTTTACATGATACAATCCAAACTTACTATGATTGTTGTGGCGAGGTCACTGATATCATTTCACTTAAATCTGATTCTCGCACCAAAACACAGATAACTTACTGGGTTAAAGTACCCACAATGCCCTCGGGTACATTAGGGCCAGGAGGCAGGTCTGCTATGTTACCGAATGCTGCTCTGGCATCAGATAGGTCTCAGGCTGCAACTAATGATTATTTTCAATACTGATTAACCTCCCAATAATCAATAAATCCACTAATCAATAAATCTTTAGCCTATAAAACATCAGAAAATAGTGACACATGTCCCCAAAGCCTAAGACTGATGTGTTGAAATGTCCTGATTTGTCCAACCAACAGTCCAAAGCCAACGACATTCAGTTTAGAATTATAATTAAATTTGGGAAATCCCTACAATGGAGAAGCGGAAACCAGAGAACACTTGACATTTTCGTAAATAACTCGAATGATTAAGCGATTATCAAAGTTTTGTTTCAGCACTAAATGGGCCCAGTGTATCTTAACTGAAAAACCCCAAAACCGTCAACTTGTACAGGCCAACGAGTGCATGATGGACCCATCACAATCAACATTATCCCAATACACCGGTGATCTCCATAAACCCAAAAACCCCCCCTCAGCTGAGTGTGTGACAGCTACCTGGAAGTCGTTCATCAGGCCGTACTGACAGCCTCCCTCCTTGCAGATGGAGAAGTCGTAGCCCAGCGTGCAGGCGGCGTCGGTGCAGTTCACCGTGTCGCTCACCGTGTCGTTGTGGTCGCCAGTTGCATCTCTCACAATGCAAGATCCTGGCGGAGGAGAAAACCAGAACGCTCTGACATATTGTGACAACAGCGGTGCTGGGGGGGGCAGAGTCAAATCATCAGGGAGGTTCAGCTCACCTGGTTCTGCTGGTTGCAGTCAACCTGTCTCTCTCTTTGCCCACTTCTAATTGCTTTCATTTTTTTCTTTTTAATAGGATAAAAATAGGATAAAACTATACTTTACATCTCTTCATGTTTAACAGCATCTTCCTGTTAATGTTGTACAGGTGTAGACACAGTTTGTGCAACATACGAAAAGCTGTCGTCAGACCTTGCAAAACCAAGTCTATATGAGGCTGAGTTTAAGAAGACGAGCTTCAAAGAGCTACAACTCAAGTACCTACAGGTTGATAAGTGCTAACGTTAAGCTCCATGTAGCGATTGTGTAGAACTTTAACCTGCAGAGATGGTGACGGCCACGTAGGTGACTCCTGTGATGACGATGGCCAGCAGGGTTCCTTTAGGGATCGCTGACTGAGGGTCCTAAAGGTAGAAGCAGGAAGAGAGTCAACTTAAAACTACAGTATGTAACTTTTTTCTAATATTCTTTAGTTGAAATAGGCTCCAAAACATGTCTTAACGTGGAGCGGTGCCGTCACAGGCTCCAGTGACCCAGACTCATTGAGCAGCCTGGCAGCAGGGGAGAGAGGTTCCTCGCCCTCGTGACCAATCAGAGAAGGACAAAGTAACGGGTAGGAGCTCACGGCTGTCAATCAGTACGTGAACTCACCTCTGGTTCACTACTCAACTCATTAGGCTTCAAGCTAGTATTAACTGCCAGAAGACGCGGTGATGGCTGATTGACGGGCTAGCGAACACAACGAGGACACGCTGCACAAGTAAATACACAACTTCTCCGTCACAGTTTCATCCTCCCAGAAACTCCACCTGAAGCAGCGTCACTTTTTAAATTTAATATCGAACTTAGCACAGACGCCTTAGGTGACGTTAGTTGCTCTGGGTAACGTTGCAAGGTGTAAGATGTAAAAACTGAAAGAAAAAGAAAAGCTGAACTCACAGTGAGGTCTCCAGAGATGTTGGCTCCAGCCAGGATCCCGGTGGCTGCTGGGAAGAAGATGGCGAACACAGAGAAGAACGTCTCCTCCTCTCTGAAGTCTGGACCCAAGTTCTCTAGGAGGATGGCCGCTGTAGGAGGAGAGAGACAAAACAGAGGAATATGTAAGCTGGACTTTTACTTTAAATTCTAACACAGGAGTTTTTTACATGGGGGATACTTAAGACTGACTGGGATACAGTATAAACCAAAACCAAGAGAGCTGTTCTTGGGCTGGGATAATAACAATGCAGACTGACTGTGGTAGCCGAAGAATCCTTTGGGCTCTTTGCTTTCTGTGGGCAGGAAGCTTCCTATGAAGTAGTTAACGATGGCTCCCAGCAGGATGATCAGGAGGACAATCTGAGCCTGATGAACAGAGGAACGGGAAGACAGAAAAAGAAAGAGATGGAGTGGTGGATATCAGTAAGAGAAAAAAATAATAAAAGCCCTGGCTCAGACCAGAGTATCAGGGAATGTTATAAGATTTTCTCAGATCAAATTTTGCCCTATTTCTAGCAAAAGCATTTTCTACTGTGTTTGTGTCTGGGGAGCTGTTACACCTGAAAAAAATCGCCGATCAGGGTCCTGATTTTAACCCTCGCACGCCAGCTGCACTAAGAATGTCCATATTTTGGTGATCCCGGCAAGCAAGTGGAGGTGCATTGAAGTTGGTAAACTGCAGATAGTGTTCACATACTTACAGCCTGGCTAGTATCTGGCTTAGAGCAGGAAATTCGAACGGGAGGAGAAACAAGACTAGAAGTCCACAGTCCGCAACCCAGAGCTCTGTGAGGCTCTGGGTTTTGTACTCCTCCTTCTTCTTGTGTGTCTAACACAGTGGAGATTTCCTTTGGTAACACTATCTCGTGTGAAACTTCTACATCAGCAGTCAGTATTAATGATTGTTTATGCTAGTAGTGTTTCCTGCCTGCCAATGTGGTGGTTGTTATACCCTGCGAGGTGAACCGCAGGACCACAGTAGCTTACTTTGAGTATCTCATGTCACCCTTTTGCATTTCGGGTGTCAAGTCCACTTGACTTTCCTGTGATATTGCTGATTCACAGTCCTACCTTGGCTTCCCACTCCATCCCAGCCACAGAGATTCCCAGCAGCAGGATGACGGTCAGAGTCCCAACGATGCGAATGTCATTTAGTTCATCGGTCATCAGGGCGTCAACATCCTGCAACCAATAACCGGAACGGGAACAAGGTGAGTATCACAATTAGTTGTCTATAGACAGACAGATGTTTGAATAATATGCCAGAGTATTTCTCACATTAAGCATCTCAACGACTGTCTCGGCGAAGCCTACGACGTACATGGCCACAGCCACGGCGTTGGCGAAGGCGAAGATCAGACCGATGGAGCCGCCGAACTCCGGCCCCAGACTCCTGGAGATCAGGTAGTACGCCCCTCCTGGACAGAAGACAGAAGAGAAGGCCCAGAGTTAATCACGGTTTCATCGTGAGCTACTAGTGAGCTGGAACGACAGGGACGGAGATCGTCCTCGCCAAGAAAGGGGCTTTAATTTGAAGTGTGCTGGTAAAGTGATGATGTTGACTCATTGGGAACATTGGAACAAGTTTTACTTGTTTTTACTTTACCCTCTTGATTGAGCCTTGGTGCAGCTGGAGCTAAATATGTTTAATTTTCAAAGCTGGTCAAATGTGAGTGATCTTGTAGTGTGAGCTGGTTAACAATGCCACCTTTAACATGGTGAATTTCTCTACAAGTCGGTTGTTAAATTAGAATATTTAACAACCGGTCAGAACTTTTAAACCCCCCTATCTGGTTGTTACAACAGACCCTGGTAACGTTTTCAAAATAAAAGCTCACGATAAGATGCTGTCTCACCTCCTCGTACGAAGCCGTTGGTTGCTATAGCAGAGGTGGACAGACCAGTGATGGTGGTGACCAGAGTGGCCATCAGAATGATCGCGATGGTCAGCCCTGTTACACAAAAAATAAACAAAGGCAAACCAGAGCGAAAGAGTGAAATTGCAGTCGAATTTTAAGGAGACCGCCAGTGAGCTCCAGAAGGACGACAGCGGTCAACCATGTTAAAAGGACCTGCCCGTAAAAGCGACTAGCAGCGTACTTACAGTACAGAGTCATGTCATCATCAACTTTTTGCTCCATTGTATAATGTGGCACAGCTACTATGCCCATTAGCTAGAAGTGCTAAAATATACATAGATGACTAGCCTTGTTCTGAAGCTAGCCACCTGGCCAAGGGCGGAAAAAACTATTGTCACACCACTGTCGCTTGTGTAATCTTTTGCCTGTGTCGTTGAAAGACCAAATACATTTACAAGACCAAAAATAAACAATGTGCTAGTCCTTCAACACTTTCTGACTTCCCTGTCTGTGGCTCTCAGCTCCGAGCCCATCGGTTCCTGCTGAAGACACTAATCTTTTTAGAAAGAAAAAAAAAACACCTCGCAAACATATAGTGTCATTCTTTAAAAAGGCTCAGTGATTTTTCCTAAAACAGCTGAACGCTAGCTTTGGACAAACGTTACACAAACAGGAAAACGCTGCATTTGCTGGGGACTATTTTCACCTGCGGATTAATCCACATTCGATGCTCTAGTGAGCATTCGGGGCAGCAGGACGGTGTGTGTGTGTGTGTGTGTGTGTGTGTGTGTGTGTGTGTGAGTGGGTGGGACTGAGTCCAAACATATCAGGCTTTGGAAACACAAACAGCACTTGTTAGTCAGACACATTCAGTGCTGCTTTGGATCTTTTCATGGGTTTTGTTGAAGAGGAAAACAACATAGAGCCTTATCCTTGAAACCACAGACGATGCCAAATTATCCATCTGATGGGGAAAGCTTTGCTCTGATTGGCCGGTCTGGAGGCGGGGAGCCTGAACTGAAGGAGGCTGAACTCCCTTGGATCCTCCTCCTGAGGTCAAAGTAAAATTTGACTTATTTGCACCCACCAATTCCGGCCTGTCCGACAATCCAGGACATTCTGATGAAGAGCATCACACCCCAGATGTTCAGCATGCAGCGGATCTGCAACACACGCACACAAACACATGGTTAGCCCTCTGGGGTCCAGCGTGGATTGACAGATGGGAGGCGAGTACCGCAGTGTGACGGTGGAAAAACGCGGTGCCGTCCAATCCCTTGTTAATCTTTATTCATTTGATCAGATCACGGAGGAAAATGGAGGAAATGTTATTTTAACACTTCTCCAGGCAGGTAACACTAACCAAGACTCCCTTCACCCAGCCAAACTTGATGGTCCCTCCTTTCGCCTGCTTCGCCGCCAACGCCGCCGCCGCCTCCTCAGCCGCCGATCGCTCTTCCCCATTGGCCAGGCCCTCCTCAAACGGCTCCTTCCCCGCCAGTCACAGCCAAGATGGAAAAAAGAGAGGAGGAGACAAAAAGACACGCAGGTGAGCAACAGGTTATGAAATGCACTGCGTTTTGGCTGTTGAATTATTATAAAATATGAATTCTGAATGTAAAAAAATTGAATTATTTTTAGTAATGTAGGCTCTGGTAACCAGCGAGGAGGATTTGCCATTTTGCCATTTTGCTGATTTTCACTAATTCATTTACTTGATAAGTTCAGACTCGGCTTCAAGGCAGTTTGAGGCTGTGTTTCATATATCAACTCAGACAAGCCTGGTTAATAAGAGCCTGAACTCTGGACACAAGCCTGGATTATTCACTGGTTTAACAAAGACTCCCACCCCGACTTTCTCAGGGCGGTTAAAGTGACTCCCTACGCAAAGAGCTACTGCGGGGCACCTATGAAGTATGTAAATATAATACAATACGTAGCCAAGGACCATCACTGGACTGGCCTCAGAAGACGTTGGTCATGTTTAATGTAGTGGGGTCAAGGTCGAGGCCTCAACGAGATGCATGTGACATTAAACAATCTAACAATTGTGTTTAGAGCCTGGCGACATGTATGAGTCGGTTTTGGCTCCGTGAAATGAGGCAACTGTAGTTTCTCTAACTATGTGATGCGCCGCGAACGCGAGTCCTCGCTCTGTGCTGTTTCGGGAGCTCAAACGTCACCCGGCATCCTGCCGTCGAGGTACGACGTACGCCTACGTTAGGGCTGCCTAGCTGTATCAGGGGAGCGGGAGCTCGGCCGGGGGAGCCCGCAGGGTCCTGAGAGGCAGCATTGTGGCGTGTGCGCGCTGGGGTCCTGCCGCCGCCGATGTCACGGAGCCCGCTCGGAGGGAGTGTTTCCTGGGCGCTGGAGTAAACTGACTTCTGTCAGGTGGACATGTGACTTAGTTCCTCCCAGACAAAGAGTAGTCCAAATGAAAAATAAGAAAGTCAGCAGAGGTCAGAAGAACTTACAGTGGGCAAAATACTGATTCCCCATCACTAGGGTAGTGATTCCCCATCGCTAGGGTATTGATTCCCCATCCCTACGGTATTACTACAGTATTGATTCCCCATCACAAGGGTATTGATTCCCCATCACTACGGTATTACTACGGTATTGATTCCCCATCACTAGGGTATTGATTCCCCATCACTAGGGTATTACTACAGTATTGATTCCCCATCACAAGGGTATTGATTCCCCATCCCTACAGTATTACTACAGTATTGATCCCCCATCACTACGGTGTTGATTCCCCATCACTAGGGTATTGATTCCCCATCACTAAGGTATTACTACGGTATTGATTCCCCATCACTAGGGTAGCGATTCCCCATCACTAGGGTATTGATTCCCCATCACTACGGTATTACTACGGTATTGATTCCCCATCAGAAGGGTATTGATTCCCCATCCCTACGGTATTACTACAGTATTGATTCCCCATCACAAGGGTATTGATTCCCCATCCCTACAGTATTACTACAGTATTGATCCCCCATCACTACGGTGTTGATTCCCCATCACTAGGGTATTGATTCCCCATCACTAAAGTACTGATTCCCCATCACTAGGGTATTGATTCCCCATCACTAAGGTATTACTACGGTATTGATTCCCCATCACTAGGGTAGCGATTCCCCATCACTAGGGTATTGATTCCCCATCACTACGGTATTACTACAGTATTGATTCCCCATCACAAGGGTATTGATTCCCCATCCCTACGGTATTACTACAGTATTGATTCCCCCATCACTACGGTGTTGATTCCCCATCACTACGGTGTTGATTCCCCATCACTAAGGTACTGATTCCCCATCACTAGGGTATTGTTTCCCCATCACTAAGGTATTGATTCCCCATCACTAATGTATTCCTGCGGGAGTTTTCAAAATGTTTTTTCATATCACCATATTATTCTTTACAGGACCTCATCTTACTATAAAGATTTAGATTTTACATGTATTAAGAACATGTTGCTGATAATACTTTTAAACCTACTAATAAAACTTACTATTAAGTACAATTTCGAATGAAGGATTTTTTTTTTTAACTTGTAATGATGTGTTCTTAAATTGCAGTATTGCTCCTGTACATTTCAGTAAAAAGTGTGAATCCTTCTTCCGCCGTTGCTTAATTCTGCCATGCTACTGCAACATGTTGCTGTTGCTGTGAAATCTGACCCGACGTTGTTTTTGGGTTATAAAGGTCTTAAAACTGGGTTTCGTGTCGTTACTTTATCGAGTTCGTCGTGCAGCTCCGACAGCGACGGTCTGGTCATCTTCTCCCCAAACGGCGCAGCAGTCTGCCGGTAGAACTCGATGTTGGGCACGGCGTCTATGGTGTTGTGTCCGAAGGTCCTCATGTAGTAGGTGTTGGAGTGGGAGTCGGAGATGTGCGTATGTCCCGTGCCCGTCGAGTGGAGGCTGACCGAGTCGCTCTTCGCCGTGTCCGGCTCGTGGAAGACATCGGGGGGGAGCCCGATGTCCATCGCGCTGCCCAGCGCGCCCAAATCCGTGAACCCCACCATCCTGAACCGACCTTTGGAGTCCTCGGGCGGCTTGGATCCATCGGCGGGGGCAGGTGCCGGGGCCGAGGCCGGGGCTGGCGCTGCGGATTCCGTCACCACATCCACCTGGAAGCGGCTCTGAGCGGAGCCGCCGCTCCTCAAGGACGGTTTCTGTCCGGACATGTCCGCCCGGATAGACGATGAAACCGGCCCGAAGAATCACTGACGCACCGAGAGACAAACACCTGCTCCAAAACCACGGCGAGGTCCAGGCAGCAGCGCCGCAGCATTTAGCACCGAGCGGACACGCGAACCAGCAGAGTCACGGAGAAACACTCATTTACTCCTCTGCTGTCCTCTGGCAAACTCCGGGTACTGGACGCGCCAGGACGCACGGCGATGACCTGTGTGTAATGTGCGTAAAAGACACCACCTCCCTCTCTCTCTTCTCTCTCTCTCCCCCCTTCCCACTGTGTCTCTCCGTCTGTCCCGCTATCCGTCCATCCGTCCCTCCATCCAGGAGTTGGCGAGAGAGCATCGTCCCCTCAGATGGTGACTCAAACGGCTTATTGTCATCGCCCTCTTTCTCTCTCCCTCCTCCTCTCCCCGGACTCCCGAGACATCCCAGCGTGCCGGGGGGGAGGACAGAGACGGGGAAGAGAACGGTGGATCGGTGTCCATTACGCGTCCGAGTCTGGCACGCGTCCTGGCGCATCCAAGTCGAGGAGAAAAGGGAGGAGGGGGGAACTTGAAGAGATGAGAGAGCATCGGAGATCTTAGCTCATCACGTTTCGACACCAGCAGAACATTTCTCTGTTTGTTTGGGGTTTTTTTCATACGAGCCGGAGCCCCGGGAACCAAAACCCGGCAAGTTCCCGGACCGGCAACGAACCTGGCGACCAAGACACGTGTTTCAGAAGCTGCAGAAAAGTTACTGAGCAGTAAAACTATTCCCGTCCCATAACAACTCATAAACATAAAAACATACAACTGCCTGTGTGTGTGTGTGTGTGTGTGTGTGTGTGTGTGTGTCTGTATGTGTGTGTGTGTGTGTGTGTGTCTGTTTGTGTGTGTGCGTGTCTGTGTCTGTATGTGTGTGTGTGGTAGCATAGAAGAAAGACAATTGTCATCACTGCTGGTGACACACTGAGACATGCACACAGAGGCCGAGACACGCAGGGGAGACGAGTGTGTGTGTGTGTGTGTGTGCGTGTGTTTGCGCGCGCGCTCGCGTGCAGCAGCAGCAGCGTCATTAGCATAGGGAACAACAGTTGCTTTCTCTGTCAAAGTTCTTGATGCCGAGGCCAAACACTGGACAACAAATACCAGGACAGAACGACGCGAACCAGTTTGACCAGTTCAACCAGCTTAACCGACTGTAATGAAGATTAGATTGGGTTGCGTCAGAGGCAACGTCACATCGTCACGATGTCACTGGGATGCTCCTGGTCACGTGACAGTGTTATGATCAAGTTTAATAGGGAGGAAGACGTTAGAAGACGTCAATGAACTGACCTCAAAACTGCGTCTGGACAATGTTGGTAACGATATTTTAATTAGTCAACATTGGATGAAACAATTTATCATGTGTTTCCATTAAAAGAAACAATCCTACAACAATGCGAAGAGCAGAAAAGAAAAGAAAAGCAAAGAAAAGAAAAGAAAAGAAGAGACGTTTTGATTTCTTCATTTCTTCAACATGTTGCTCCTTCATAAGATGAAAGCAACGAAACCCAGGCAGCTCCTGTCAAAACCAATCCCGAACCTGCGGCGACATCAGGCTGCTCCCGCCTCACAGGAGGCTCCTGTGACGGGTCACGTTTACCGACACCGACACCCCGTGGCCAACACGAGAACTACAGGACCAGGACCAGGACCAGGGTGGGGAGTCGGCAAAGGTACCGGTACGGCGGTGCAGCTGGAAGTGTTATCGGCAAAATCCCCCTGAAGTATCAGAGTAAAAGCACTGGCTCTGCAGACAAACGCCCAACTGAAACAGGACCAGTAGGACCAATAAACAGTGTGTAATCCGCTGCTTTCTTCTGTTGTAGCCGGTCGAGACGGCACTAGTGCTTTATATATATGATGTAGTTTAGTCCAGTGGTTCCCATGGAACGGGTCGGGCCCCTCCGAAGGGTGAGATCGTTCACGGGACGGGAAATGTTGGTGAGTTTCGCCCTGTTTGGTCCTGCCATTTAAATGAAAGCATTGGGAAAAGTCTACAGGAAACCGCTCCTGAACATCTGGGACGCGAGCAGTTGAGTCGGCCGGACCCCGCCTCTCTCTGTGAGGGGCCCTGAACCGAAAACCCAGTAACTGGGTCCACTTTTGGACTAGATGCGCTTTACTGGATATGCTTCTATACAGTTGTTTTGTTTTTATCGGCCTCGTTCATGCTGCTCCAGGTGTGTTTGGCAGATTCAGGCGTCACCGCATCTCTTCCGTCTGTTACCAGCCTCTGCTTGGTTTAATGAAAAGTGTAACTGCGGCTCGTGGCGAGAAGGAAAACGTGACGGTTTCTGCCATTTTGATTTCGACATTTTGATATTGTGTGTAGCTTCCTGGCCTTTTTCTTTTCTTTTCTTTAATTAAAATGGGATTAATTCATTGCAAAGTAAACCGAAGGACTGAATTCCCAACTATCACTGTACGTGCATAAAACGATATTAAAACCACTGGCAATTTTTCAGCTTGTGAAGCAGATGACTTGTTAGCGATGGTGCGGTCCGCCTTCAGGTTTGGTAGAGCCGCCTGGTCGTCACCACGGAGCTGTTGTACCTGCGGGGACACGGAGAGTGAAAGGATCCGATGTAGTCAAATCGTCGAAATGTTAGCGGGAATCGACAAACGTCACAACTTCTTCCTTTTTCCAGACCCGCCCTGAAAGCAGCATCAGCCTCTGAGGTGTTTTACCTGGAGAAGGGGGAGGAGTGATGTGCTGTCAGTCCCGTCTGGCTGAGAGGAGCGGAGGAGGAGGAGGAGGAGGAGGAGGAGGAGGAGGAGGAGCGGTGGTTGGCGTCCTGACTGTGGCAGAGACGCTCCCGACCGCAAAAACACAAGGACTCCTCAAGAGGAGCAACAGGAATCCCAGCCAGAGCTGCGTTCTGACACACACACACACACACACACACACACACACACACACACACACACACACACACACACACACACACACACACACACACAGAGTAATGCTTCCATCACTTCAGAGGACATTACATTGACTTACACTCATTTGCTGGAGACTTGCCCTAACCCTGACCTAACCCAGTGGTTCTTAAACCGGGGATTGGGACCCCTCGGGGGGGGCGCATGGGGGCCTTGGGACGGGGCTAAAATACGTACATAATGGCGCCACCTATAGGCTGTGCGATTAAAAACACACCAATTCCCGATTGCACAGGTTACTTCACCGGCGTAGCTGGACTACAGAGACTCGGAGTGCAGAGGTGGGATTAGAAATCAGGAAACGTCAACTCAGTTGGCGGCGTCACGTCTCCCTTTTAAATTGACTGTATGATTACGCAGTCCTAAACCTTGCCTTTCTGGGATGGGGGTGGGCGGGGCCGAATATTTTCATGCTCAAAAAGGGGGTCCCACTCATAAAAAGGTTAAGAACCGCTGCCCTAAACCTGACCTTGAACCAAGTCTTCGCCCTGAGATATAATCATCTCTGTTATGGGAACATGCTTTTTGTCCCCAGGGGGGAAGTCGAGTCCCCGCAGTGTGACAGAATTGTGTCCCCCACAACAGGGGGGACACAGTCCGTTTCCTTCTCTGGTATCTACTTTCATCAGGAGCCTCTGGTTCTTCATGTCCCGTTTCCATGGCATCACGTACAGTCTGGGGATCATGGGATGTCGGGCCGAGAAGGTTGGGATGTGGGAGCAGGACGCCCTTGGATTGGATATGAGAAGACAGTTAGTTTGCTCCTCGGATCTTTTGTCTACTCTTTCTTTCTTTTTTTTTTTACTAAAGCCTTTTCATGCCTGGGTTTTAACTTTTTAACTGCACATTTTCCAGTGCAGTTCCTGAGCGTTGCTGTTGTGAGACAATGAACTGAGCACTGAGCCAAAACAACACAGTTCATGTAACATTTAGACTGAAAAACTGTTGTATAAGGGAGAACTTGACCGTTCTTGCATTTATGGCTTGAGAGGAATAATATATTTATGGGTACTCGTATTTTTCTGGTGAACCCGTTTATGAGTAAATATTGAGTCTTGTGCAGGTTGAGAAGAAAAAGTTAATACTGTGTTCAACTTGTGGTCATGGTGATTTTTTGTTTCTCTCGTAAGGTCGAGTGACGAACTGATGGACTTGATGATTGGTGATGTCAGAAATGATGACGGATGCTATTTTTTTTCTGTTTAGCCAGAAAAATTTAAAAGGATCACAAGCTACAGTGATGTTTCAGACTTCAGGAAAAATATTTCGCCTCCATCTGAATTCATTTTTAATTTCTCATGTGGATCTGACGTTAAGGGTTCTGTTTTTCTGTGTAATAGTCGGTAAATGTACTCACTCGTGCTGGTCAGAGCTCCCTCCTGCTTCAGCCATGTTTGTTGACTGTCAGAGTCGCCTTAGAAACGCCCCCCCCCCCAGTGCACCATGGGTCTTGGGTAGGATTACGAGAAGAGACTTTGGGAGTGAATGATTCAGATTCCACTGGACACACGTGGCTCTAGAAACTATTCCAGAAGCAACGGACCGGTGACTTTCTTCAAGGACTTTCTGTTGACCACAGAGACCTTTTATTAAACCAAAACGAGAGGAGCACTTGGGTTGCAGAATGTGCGGGCACATGCACAGATGTGCCGGGGGGGCGGCACCTTTGGCATTTGCAGTTAAGGAGACCACTTACCTGTCTGTCCACCTGAGTTTACCTTGATTCATGGTTGATACGGTGAAAGTTATTGGGGTTTTTTAAAACTTTTTTACTTCTGTTTTAGAACCACATTCACATACACATGCACACCTACGAGCGTACGGAAGACTTTCTACGCCTTTATTTGCAAAAGGTATAAAACTTTAAACAATGATGGTAACAAAAAACAAAAGCTGTTTGGGAAATCCGTTCAGGTTTTTCCCGCCATCCCTTCTTTCCTGCTGATGGATTAATTGGCAGCTCCACTCTGATGTTTCCAGTCGTCTGCTGCGTCCGTTTTCCCATTATTCTTCCAGCGCTGCTTCTTGTAGACTCAGGATTTGTGTCAGCTTTTCCATTAAGAAGATTTCCTCAGTGATCATCAGCCACTGGTCCTTGTGGACCCTATAACCTGGGCTTTGTTGTAGCACTTTACGCGCCATTTCCCCAGAGCAGTTATTTTCTGACATTACCAAACAATACGTGAGTGATCAACAGCAAATGTCTCTCCAACATCTCTGACGTCTATGTAACTGCTCGCTTTTCACCTTCCTCGCAATGAAGAAACAAATCAGATTTTTTTCCAGGTGAATTCTCTCCATGTCCACGAACTGGTGGTTGTTTGGTGAACTTCCCTCATGTTCTTCCAGTCATCATCTGGAAGTTTAAAATATTACACTCTTTTCCCCATTTTCTCTGAGTGTTTTACCATTAATCTTCAACCCTTGATAAAATTCCCAAATTATTCTTGTGTTACTTTCCTTAAATGCGTTGATTTTGATACGCATCACATCTTTTCTGTAATAAAATAAAATAATGTAACTCCCATCCGATCTGAATGCAGCATAAACCAAAGAGTTGTGACTTTTTGAAACCACGGTAAGTAAATTTGACCGAGGTTGACAAGTGACAGCAGTTTAACGGATAATGTGACATCCACCGTGGATTGAAGAGAAAAAGAACGCAAACAAACATAGCAGCAAAAATAAAACTTTATTCGAACAAAGAGCTTCATTCCCCAACAGAGGAAAATAAAATCCCATCATTAAATCTGCGTATAATTTTTACAGAATCACAGTGACGCTCGTCTCCGTAACAGTCTATCGTTTGGATTTCAACTAAAAAAGTAAATGAACTGGAATCGGCTTGGCGACGTTTACACACACGGTTACAGCTGCAGAGGCAGAGGTAGCAGCTGACCACCTCCTGCATGACATTTTAATGCCGTTTTCCATTTACATTTCACTTAAGAAATGACAGTAAGCACAGCTTCAAGGCACCATGAGGCAAATATAAGAAAAACCCTGTCAGGGGCTGTGGAGTATCTACGTTCTGGTTTGAAGTCCACAGCTGGTTTGAAGTCCTAAATGTCTTCATGTAGACAGAAATGTGTTTGCTATTTCAGACAGCCGAGAATATCAATGTGACCAGCCGAACCGGGTGAAAGACAGGAGATAAATCCGGCACTGAGTAGCTCGATCTCTTCAGAGGTGCACCACCCCAAACGGGAGGCCTCAGTGAAGTCACTGCGACCAAAAAAACCAGCTGAGGTCAGAAGACTTTCACTACGTTGAGAGGAAATACGTCTGAAGCGCTGTTCCTGCCAGAGAGTTTGGTTTCCGATCAGCCAACCAAACGCTGATCGCAGGCCGGCCAGGCAGCGCTTTTAAGAGCTACCCGCTGAAAACCCGGCTGTGGCCTGTTTAACTTCCCGCTGTGCTGCGGTGATGTAGAGGTGTACTCCGGGCTGTGCCGGTACACCGTGACGCCACGACTGGGTGCGGTTACAGGTGAAACAGACTTGAAACTTTCCAACAGCAGCCCGGTGTGTGGTTACGCTTTCACAGTATTCAAAGTCTTTCTGCGCATCATCCTCATCAAGCCTATTACTACATGTTAGTCCAACACACCCCAGTATTGTTGGTTTGTAACTCTCTGCTATTATAAACTATACATTTACAGCATATTTACGGACCTGAATACAGCGCTTTCATGTCAATACGCTGGTTTCCAGTACAGTCAGGCGGCTTCGTCCAGCAGTCTCTGCAGATTCTTCTGCACCTGGAGGAACAGACATTGTGTGTTGTTGCAACTGTTAACTCTTTGCTTTATGATGTGGTGCTCACGAAATGCAATATCTGATGACAGTCAGTGTGTTTCTAAGGGGTCAGTGTGTGTAATTTTATAGCCACTGGTATAAATCAAAATGTACAGTTACACAGGGGTTGGTTGCGGTAAATCTAGCAGCTATCCAGGTTGGTTCACTGGGCAGAGATAACGACTGTTGGTCGGTAGTTCTAGTTAGTCAGGTAAGATAGTTCACTGGCCTGCTGACCTTCCATCCTTCTAAAGAACTAGTTCGGCATTTTGGTGAATGCACATGTTCGATTCCTTTCGAGACGAGAGGATCGGCATCGGTGCTCGGGGCCGGGGGGCAGGTAGCCTAGCTTAGCGTAAAGACTGCTAGTTTCGCGCTACTAGCGCCTCTAAAGCTCACCAATTAAGATGTTGTATCTCATTAGTTTCATCCGTACGGGAAGAGAAATATAAAACTGACGGTGGTTTTGGTCCGAACCCGGGAGCCTCACTGTGATGACCAGCCGCCGGGACGCTGTGCACAGTCGCTGCGTCTGGCGGTTTTGTATAGAAATGGTTCCAGCGTGTAACTCCCCTTTAAAATAATCATTTTCATATTTCTGTTCCTGTACATATCAAACAAAGGACATACATGTGTTAAGTAATGAGCTTTAGTGGTGCTGGTAGGTGTGTTTTTGACATTTGGACCCCTGCTGCCAGTCTTCATGCTGAGCTAAGTTAACCGCCTGAGGACATAAAAAAAACCCCTCTTTTCTTTAGCTTTATTTTATTTCATTTTCTTTATTGATCGATTGATTGTATGCTTCTTATTTTGCTGATCAGCGAACCTGTGCTCTATCTCTCCTGTGCGGTGAGGCCTATCGTCGTTCAGCTGTGTGTTTACCGTCCAATTCAGTGTCCGATTATGATGAAACATTTTGCTCAAGGTTAACGTACTGTAGGTCAGGTGACCAAGTGAGTGTGTTGTTCCTCATAAAATGAATAGGTTGGAGGGGGCTACGCCGTTGGTGTCTTGAGAGTAATCAAAGATAACTGGAAATTGGAGATAAAATAGTGTCGCTGTGGTATAATTTCACATACATAGATAAATATTCATATTTCCAGTCGGATCGGGCTCGCGTTCGCTTGCTAGGGGACGAGTGACGGATGAGAAACGAGCTCTTCTTACCGATGGCGTCAACACTTCTCTGTGAGCAGATCGATGACTATTAATGTTTGATTAACAGCAACGGGCGTCTGGTTACGCTCGGTCCCCTGGAAACCCGTCCCGAAGCTTTTCTGTTTCTGTGGCGTGGACTCACATGTTGTGGACGGGGAAAACGACCCACACACAAATTTCCCCCACTGTCCAGTGGTAGAAAGTAACTAAGTACATTTACTCAGGACAGTTTTGAGGTATTTGGACTTCACCTGAGTGTTTCCATTTTATGCTGCCTTATACTTCCCCTCCACTACATTTCAGAGGGAAATATTGTACTTACTACCCAACTACATTTTTTTTTTTTTTTTATGGCAGCTGCAGCTGTTAGTTACTTTTCGGATTAAGATGTTATATACAAAACATGAGATCGGTTTATAAAGTATAATTCATTATTATAGATTAAACCACCCAAAATAATATGAAGCAGTTAATATTAGCTCCATCTCAACTAACTACGTTACATTAAAGTACTTATAGGGGCCATCATCTATAGTGGGTACTTTTACTTCTGATACTTTAAGTATATTTTGGTCCTAATACCTGTTTATTTTCATCAAAGTAAAATTTTGAATGCAGGGCTTGTACCTGTAATGGAGTATTTACAGTATCCAGCGTAGTATTGCTGCTTGTAATTAAGTACAGTTACCCGAATACTTCCTCCACCACCGCCACCGATTAATTTGCATTAATTGAGTTAAAAGAGATTTAACTAAAGATTAATTTCAATTAAAATAAATAAATACTTTGGTCATAGACAATGAATGGATTTGGAGCAGAAATTGATGTATTGTCAACTTAAATCATTGTAATAAGTTCCAGGACTTTTTAGTCTCATTCACAGTCTTTCAAGTCTTTTGTAAATTCGCTGAAAAACTGTCTTGTTCAAGACATACTCCCAAAAAAATCCCCGAATTCCCCCCAGGCAACTGTTAGTTTCAAAACTAAACATGGTTTTCATTTATGAATTAACAGGAAATTGTGGAATGGAGGGATGTTGATGGGGATAACAACAAAATCAGGGGGTTTTCCTGTATGTTATATTGAACCTGGAAGACCCAGATTGACGGACTGACTGACCTTCTCCAGCTTCATCAGGTTGATGGTCAGTAGTTCAGAGAAAAGCTCTGAGTTCATGTCAGCACTCCCTCGGATAAAGTCGTTTCTGGAACAACCACACGATAGTTGACATCAACACTTTAAAAAAAAAAAAAATCCTGGGAAAAGGTTCAGATGTGTCAAGGAACATGTGTATGTACGTTTTTAATTACTTTTATTTTTTGTTTTTCATGCTCTTTGTTGTAAATAGTAGATGTTAATAAAGAACCAAAGTGATACCAGAACTTCTGGGTTCTGTTCCAGAGAGTAGAAATTCTCAATCAAAATCCCATCGACATTTGTGGTCTAAAACTCCGGCCTTGGTATGGTGCATTTCTCAGCAGTACGGCATATGGCTCGCTTCATATGTCTAGATAAGGATGGTTTCTTTTCTTGGTTTCTTTTTTTTTTTTTTTAATAAAAAATCTAATATCGTTGTGTATTTAATATTTCTGTTATTTTTTTAGTGGCCTTTAATGACCACCATTTCCCTTAATCCCCAGGACAGAGGGGACTTTGGAGGAGAGCGTTGGTCAATTTTATGGCTATGGACGTTGTGAACAACGTCACAAAGACGAAATTCCCTGTGCTGCTGCGTTTTCTCAGGAACCGTCGCTTTTTTCTGCGCCCGTGAAGTAATTGTTGTTTAACTTTGTTAAATTCGCAGAAGTTTCAGTTTCCAAAAGCAAGTGCTGTGGCGGATGAAAAGTAATCCCCAGGAACTGCTGCCTTTTTTCATAAAGACAGATGAAAGAAGTGCTAAGTGAGAGACTGCGTTGAGTTACAGGAGCCTGTGGAACAGAGGCTAGCCTTGCGTCTTCTCATGTATTCGGCCCTCTTTAACATATGCAGTAATGGTATCTTATCTTATTTTATCTTTAACTTTGCAGAGTGACTAATTGGGCCGATACTCGCCAACCTTGGGAGACCCGACGGAGCTTCTTGTTGTGAATATCTGAAAGGGCTGCTAGGTAAGGTGTTTCGACGAGTAGGAAAACATAGGAATGATGATTGTAGCTCTTCCACATCGGTTTGTATGAGTTTTTTCCAAGCTTGGTTTTCTGGGTTTTTCCAGGACTTTTTTCCTGGACGAGCCCAGTGTCTCTGACGGGTTGTGGACTCACCCCTGGTGGGTGAACTCTGTGACGGAGCCGAGCGTCGTCAGCGTCTGCTCCAACGAGATGATCTTATAGGTCAGGTAACAGGAAGACAAGACCAGGACACACACTCTGAAAAAAAACACACACACACACACACACACAATCAATCAGTGATGAATCATGGAGCCAAAGGTTTGGAGTGACAGAAGTGAGTGAATGGACGAATGAATGAATGAATGAATGAATGAATGGCAGTAAACCTACAGAAACAGGTAGACAAACAGCAGAGTGTTGAGAGAAACTAGTTTCAGAGTCCTGCTTTCAATCACCACCTCTGATTCTGGAAACAGAAAAAAAAAATAAGTCAATTTGTTAAACTGGTAAATGTTCTCTAGTTACAGAAGACTGGTTTTTAAGTGGGCCACATAATTTATTCAGATCCCTTTGTTTACTGTCCCACAAAGAGATGCAACATGACTAAAAACAGATGCAAAACAGCAGCAAAAAGACACAAGACAACCACAATGTGACGGAAATTGACCACAAAGAGGCACAAAATGACCAGGGAGAGACAGTAAAACGTCCAGAGAGACATGAAAGAACATGAAACCATCACAAAAGAAACATGACTTCAAAGAAACACAAAGTGACCATAAACCACACAGCCATGTGGTTCTCTTTCAGTCTGGGGGTCTTGCTCTAATGTAGAAGGGGTCGGGGACCCTTTACATGTCTGTGTCCTATGGGTCCGTCGTGTCATAATCCGTCCATGAGTTGGAGGCTCACAGATTTGGTCAGAACCTCTCAGCTCTGTTCCCTATAACCTTGACACTGGCTGATGGTGCAGACAGAAGGATCGTCCTACCGGCATGGTGCGTCTCGTGCTGCTTGTTGTCTGAGCTCTGCTGGTTCTGATGCTGGTTCTTCACTTTGTGCTGATGCTCCGGATGCTCGGGAGGCGCCGCTCTGTCCGCGTGCTTCAACACGTTCAGGAACGGAGGAACGGGGAACTCTGCAGCGTCGAGGAGACGGAAGCAGTGGGAGCAGTGTGAGTGGGGCGACTTTCAACTGGAAAACCTGACTTTGAGCAGGTATGACATGCTGCTGAAGTGTCCTTGAGCAAAACATTGGCTTTGTCCTGGTACTGCTATCTACAGTATGTGTTATCCTCGCTCTGGATAGGCCATTAACTCTACTGCCATCCTTCTCTTTTTCTACTTGTTTAACAGAGGATCACATGATGGCCCTCTGCTGTTCATCTTTCCTCCCGAGCTATTCTCAGGTGTGTTGAATGATCCTCAAAGACTGTACGTTCGTCACGTGGAAGGAAACTGAACAATGAATGTAACCAAATGACGTAAAGGATGCAGAAGGAAAATTTAACCGGCAAAAGTTCAAGCCCCTGTTTCTGCTGCTGAAATGCAAACTGGTTCAGATATCTTCGGTCTTTATGGCACGTGTTCTCTAATTGAGTAAAAGAGATGGGTTTCATAGGTCCTATTTGTGGATCCGCAAAAATATGAGCCAATCATTTGTTGCCTGTGGCTGCTACGCTGCTACCTACTTGTTGGCTGGCTGGTGATACCTGCTAACTTCTCGTAGTCGGGGGTCTGGGAGTCGGAGCTGCTGCTCTCCTCCATCTCCTGCCTCCTCTGTCTCACTGCTCCATCCAGGTCGCTGAAATCACCTGGAAAACTCTGCAGGGACACAGAGACAAGACGTCAGTCAGTCGGTGAGTCACTTACTTACATACCACACCTCCGTGATATTACTTGCAACTTCGACTCAGCTATTATTTGAAAAAATGTCTGCATGAGGAAGGTGTGGAAACATGGCATCCTAATATTTTCAGAGTTGGTGGTGAAGTTAATTAGATGGTGATGATGATGTGAAGGTGATGAAGGAGACACCGCTGACACCGTCTTGATTGCATTTAAAGGTTTTGTCAAGTCGAGCATCTGCAGATCTGCTTGTGAGAGGAGGTGAAGCCGATGAACGGCTCTGAAAATCAGGCTTGACCACCGACTCTTAAATAGGACAGTTGTTTTCCTAAAAACTGTCACGAACATATGGTTTCAGTTACAAAGCATTACCTTCCTTTTCAAGCTATGAGGCCCCCTCTGAGGACCTTTGACCTAGGGACTGTGATCCATGCCTCTATTTTCAACGCATGGTTTCAGTTCTACATATATGACCATACACCTCAGTGGGAAGAACTCTGTAAAATCAGAACCGAGTGATGTGACTGGACCACAGTTCTACAGAGTGGTACCACATGTAGTGCTACACGAACACGGAGTAGTACTCCTGTTCTGGCTAGTGCTCAGACTGTGCTGCTGTTGATGTGTCCGTGGATTTTGATGTGTTTGAGTTTGACGCACCAGAGGAAAGCGAGGCGTTAGCGGTGACCTCTGACCTCTGAAGATGTTCTCTCCCGAGGAGGGGATGGGGCTGCTGCATGGACTCTTCTCCTGCATGTATGCATATTTATAACAATCAGATATAGTGTGTTTTCTATGCTGCAAGTGTTTACTTCACCAAAGCTGGTTGATATCAGAAAAGTATGAATTCTTGGCAAACAACTGTTTCAAATCAGAGCTTTCAAAATTTGTAAAAGGGAGAAACGATTACAGCGTTTAATAGAAGCACAATTAGTAAACTTTGCAAAGCTTTTGCTTCAAGCTAAGAGACTAGATTAAAAGGAAATGTGGAATTTAGGGGTTTTAAAAAACTTGCTATTGTCAAGCAATGTCAATTTATGTCAATTTTGAATCTGTAATATTCATATAGTCCAATATCATTACCCCAAATCTGAGAAAAGACCAGATGAAACTTCAAAAAGAGACAAAAAAGGACAAAGATGTCAGCTGTACTCAGTCATCATTTACGTCTCAGTTCAGGAGTTTACAGATTTTCACCTGGGATTGAATAACTACTCGGGTATATACTGCAGTACATGGCCGCATGTGGGAAATCTGTCCTACCTCCAGGTGAAGACAGACGGACATCAGGAACTTGTAGGTGTTGTCTCTGGACAGGAGGGACACGAACACGTACTGCAACAAATAACACAGCAGTTTTACTGCATACAGCAAAGCTAACAGGTTTTGTTTAGTGATGGATGTGGATTGGACAGTTGTTGGAAACTTTCAGTGAACAGACTCGGCTTATCTGCAAGCACTGTAATGTTTTTCATGCTCAAATAGATGGATTTCAGAACATCTTCCACATGAACAAGTGCCCAAACAAGTAGAGTTACGTTCTGCTTGGATAAAACCTTGTTGAGAGGAAAACGGTGGGTCTTACTCTCTCACCCTGTCATTTGCGGTGGCGATCACCAGAGCGTTTGGCACCAGGATGGCGGTTTTGGTCTTCTTGATGTGAGTGACGGACACGACTGGGATGGCGATCTGGGACGAACAAACACCAGGATGAAAAGCTGAGCCCTGCAGGGACTAGTCTGCTCTCTGTTGGTACAGTATCACTGTCATAAGGGCTTTGAAACCTCATCATATAAAAGGATTCGGGTATATGAAGGGCTGTTTCACCGCGTCATGGACCTCTCACAGCCCCAACCATTGCCATAGACACACACGAACACTAGTTTTTTTTTTCTCAACCCAGAGTGATAGATCCAGATGTTCTCCACAATGTAGCAGATGTGGAACAGTCCAGACTAGAGAAGGGGTACAAGTTATCATCAAAGGCCTGGTCACGCCAGCATTTCAATCAGCAGAATTTGTGGGTAAAATCAGTTCATTTTAAGGGAACTGACGTCAGCATATTCATTCTAAGGGGCGAGGTAAACGCGCGTCAAGTTCAGCTTCGATGAACTCTGGACTAAAAACCACTTCACAAAAGACATGCCACGCGGTCTGAGGCCATTTATAAAGCTTAAATTATAGTTTGTAGGTCCACGTAGCAGCGAGGGTCCACGCGATGTAAACTTCCTCATCATGAGTAGATGATGAAGTTTACATCACGTGGACCCTCGCTGCTACGTCATGTACTCGTCATGTACACGTGGGTCCATGTGCAGCTCAAAATGTTTGCCCCTGCAGACTGGAAGCGCAGGCTTCACGTGCTAACACGTCTGACTATGCATCCATGTAACATGACCGTTTTGACAAGGCTATATTCAGTCGTTCGTGAAGGATTTGATAGAGAGATGTTTCTTGAATTAACCGTGTTATTTGGCTCGTTAGTGACCAAGCTAGCCATCCTGCACATTAGCAGGTAGCTTGGCTTGGCCGGTGGACTATTGTGGCACACGCGTGCTAGCATGTCAGCGGTTAGTCAGCACAGCAGCTGGCTCCACAAGTAGTCAGAGTGAGGACACTTATCTTCTGGCACCACCCGTCTCACAAGGATGCACAAATAATTGTCATAGAGCCAAATTTTTTTTCCTTTTTTGTAAAGTCCTGCTCTCTGCACTGCAGTCGCTGACCAGTAGGTGTCACTAGTACAGGACATGATCCCTCACCGGCTTCTCACCCATTTAATCTATTACACGAATTCACCTCATATTGACCTCTTTTTTTCTTTTTGCCCTTTTTTGTGTAAATCCAGGCTGCCTAGTAATATGGTGTCTTTTCCGGTTTTTGGGTTGTTGTTTTTTTTTTTTTTTGTTTACTATATTTTTGATAGTGTTAAACTGCATTAAACTTAATCTATGTAAACCGTTTTCAAATTTTCACCAGAACTCTCAAGAATTAGATATCTGGAACTGAAGAGACCATAAAAGTAAAATAAGGGTTAAATAAAATTAAATGACATTGAAAAATGTCTCATCTTTGTTGCACCACAATCACTTCTTTATTATCTGTTTAGTTGTTCTTTAGTTTCAAACAGAAAATATACAAAATACATTTAAATAAAAATGTATGTTTCCTGTCAACCGTCTCCTGCACCATAGAGAATACTTCAAAGTTTTCTGTGAAGCTGCTCCAGGTAAGTGTTGATAATTTAAACCAACATCTCCGTTGGCACCTCACTGTAGTTGCCACAACGAAGCGATAACACTCAGCCTTATTACATAAGATGGTTACAATACAGACACTGTAACACTGCAAAGTCTCCGTTTTAGACTTTGAAATGGAAACAAGAGACAGAAGTGAGATAGTCTGAGGATTCTGCACCAGAGACCTCTGAGAGGGAAAACTTTTGATTGCTTTTCCACAGCGATGTCGCGGCTTGATGTGCATGACACCAAAAACAGCATTTCCTGGCATAAAGAAAAACAGACCTTTGCAGTAACAGGCAACTCTGTCCCCGTTTACAGTACCTTTGTGTCTTTGCCAAACACCTTAGAATGGAAGCAGATCCAGTGGTCGGAGACAAACATTCGTCCCTGGTAGAGGATGTCTTTCTGCAGAGCACAGGTGTAACCTGACAACCAGGTAAATAACGTCAGGTGACTGAGGGGCAACTGCAAAACACCTCATTTTTTAAAGCGATAGTTTAGCGGAAAAGAGACAGAAAAGAGACGTTATATAATACGTTGTTGGGATCCAAAAAAGGACAGAGCTCAACGAGATCTATTTTTATTTGAATATAAAGATTTTAAGAGATAAAAACATTTTATTTAAACAGGCAAAGTGATGTTCAGTTATTTACTTTTAGCCTAATTGACTGCAATGGATTGGAATTGAACAGTTATTGCTGAATTTATATTTACTTTGTCATAAGGATTAAATCATCATGTAGTGTTTAACAAACAGCTCGCTGGTATCAAATTTTCAACTGTTACCTAATCCCTCATTCAGTATTTAAGGTGGAGCGGACAGTTGTGAGCATGAAAGACTTACTCTGTCTGAGCTGTTCCTCTTTGCTGATCTCCTTAAATATTTTATGGTACTGGCAGTTGCTCTTTGAGAGCTGAAACACAACACGCACACACACACACACACACACACACACACAGTTAGGACACAGTAAAATGCTCACACAGGCATACTGCAAAGGCTGAGTAAATATTACTTATTAGCGTAAATATCAATATTAGATCTGATCCCAAGTCACATCAATGTCAATTAAAGTAAAAGGATGACAGACATGTGGTATTATATTAATACACTCCACGGTAAAAAACATGACATTAGTCTGTCATGGGACGAAGATACTCAGTAAAGTTGGAGCTTCCAGTCTGTGGCTTTGTAACACGCGGCGCTGTGCAGGTAAAGAAATACCCAAACTTTTCCTTCGCTCACTGCTAGTTTTGAAACTGAACACATTTTGGGATTCGAGAGAACTGTAGCGTTAAGAAAACGAGGTATTTGGCATCCAGGGCTCCCGCGGTAAAAGTCTCTCTCCCATGTGAATCGTGGGCACGTCTGAGAAAAAAAAAAAAAAAGGCCAAAGCTTCAAGCCTTCAGTGATACATGCCGAAGGAGAGAAGTCAACCACGGCTACGCAGGTGCATTTCAATAAGAGATGTACAATCAGAGCTTTACGCCATGTTCCCCACTAACAGTTATCTGAAGCTAAAGATCGCACTTTGTAGAAAGCTACACCCGAATGTCACCTGACAGACCTCTACATGAGTATAACATTCATAATGGTTGAGTGCAGTAATATTACTGTTGAACAAAACGTTTTAATTCACAGAGGTGTAGGAAGCCCTCTCTCAGGCTAGAAGGAGGGCTGACATCCAGACCGGCACGACCCACAAGCTGCTCATCCTGACGCTTGGTGACCGTGTCAGTGATCATCAGTGAGATAACGAGGTTGTGGAAAAAAGCCAGTTGCCAGAAATGACCTCTGATATCACTCAGCCGGGGGGGGGAAAAAAAGGCTCCCGTGCCGTGACGTTTACAGGCGTAACAAAATATGTACCAGAGTTTACTTCCTGACAGCTCACCTGGCTGTAGTGAGACTTCTTCCTCTCTATCTTGGAGTCTGAGACTGTCTGGACGTGAGTCAGCTGAGTGTGGTCAAAGGTCTTTGACCTGCAGATGACAAAATCAGTACACACAGAGAGGAATTCACTTATTATGCATCAAAGATGACATCATATACTCACCATCATATATTACTCCTTACATGACATTTCATGTCTGTCTGTGACCCCTTGTACGCTAATTCAAATGTATTTATATAATACCTATATACTGTTTATTTATATGACACTAGTCTAAAACGGAGTTTAAGGGACCTTTTAAAGCTTCATTAATTAATCTTGATGCAGAGCGAGTGGACAGTCGCCCAGACACCACTTTACACAGTGTACACAGACACAGACCAACATTACTATTCATCTGGATCTGGCGTCTCTGTCACTGGATGAATCTAGGTCCAGTACTCGCTCTCTTTTAGCTCTGGTTTTGGTCTCCTCCCGCTCCCGAGGGAAACATCTGGCTCTTTAGCTGCTAAATGCTCCACCGTGTTCACCAGCTGCTCTCTGACTGTGTCTGTCTGCTGTTTGCTACTGGGCAGGTAGTGGACGGTGGGTTTAGCAGAGTTTGTTTAAAAAAAAAAAACGGATTAATTCACATTTAATGGGAAAGATTATAATGTTGGTTGGTCCATTTATCCAACACTTTAGTCTAGAAAAAGCCGTCTTAACATCAGGGGGCCCAATTGTCAATTAGAATTTGGGTCTTAGAAGATAGATATGAGCGCCACACATTATTCTTTATTTTGTGATGAGATATTTCAGCCGCTGCCTCAAGAGTCAACAATAAAAACCTCTTTAACAGAATCCAGATGCATTTGTTAGCATCCCGTGCACTGTAAGCATCCAATGTAAGTCTTGATTCGTTAAAAAATGAAACAAGAGACCAACAACAACAACAACAACAAGAAAAATTTTGAACAAACAAACAACACAGAAACGTATCCTGGTGTTCACCTGACTAACACCGGCTTCCTCCTGCCTGAGAGCCCCCGTTGCTCCTGATCAGCGGCCTGCAGAGGCTCGCTGTCCGTCCTCCCATTTCTCTGACGCTCCTCGGCCACGTTCTCTAAATCTGAACTGCAGACAAGAAGGGATTAATGGTCAGTTAAAAGAAAAGTGCTTTCTTATTTAGCAGCAAAAGCCAGCAGGGGAAGCTAGAGAGAGCAGAATAAGAGCAGATATAGAGTTGGAAATGCAGGGGTCATTGGGTATTGCACTTGCATGAAGTTGGACAGCTAAAGAGACAGATTAGAGAAGAATGGTCAACAGATCTGTGCAGCAGAGAGAGAGAGATCCCGACTTTTAATCCATATGGGTTAATGGGGTCAACTGTAGGACCCACCCTGCCTCGTAAACACACTATTAATACACAGATTCAGTTTGCAATGCAGCCCGGCTCCCTTTTAAAAAAAGGTTTCAGTCTCCACGTCCATAGGTCCACAAGGGACCCTGAAGACCACGTGTTCACCGTGGTGCAATTAGTTTGCGGTAAATCTGTAAAATTGACATTTTTGTTCTTTAAATAACGGAGCCACCACTAAATCACAATGCAGACTGAAATGATAGGAGCCTTAAGGCCCGAGCACCTGAGCTGTTGCCATCTTTTAGAGGGGCCCCCACTTAAAATCTAGTTCTAAGGCAACTCAGTCTTCCAGGCCACAGTATGAACTGTGCTTTTAGTGAATGGGAGAGACGCCGGGGTTGGAAGGGGCTTGTTGCCCCCTCTTTTTGCCCCCTGGTGGGTTAATCAGGCCCTGCCACAAAAGACATTACAACTGATTTCACAGGATGAGTTATAACAACCACAACGAGTCATCTTCACGTGTAAAATCGGTGGGGTGTCCTTTTGATTGTCAGTGGAGTCAATGGACAAATGTTCCACATCCTGCGAGGTAACAATGTAAATTAGAGGTTCGGTGCAGGACGGAACTGACTCCATTCTGTTTACTGAGATACCTGACGAAGTGGAAGCCACATGGGGTCTCATTCAGCTTGATCAACCACATTCACACAGTCGACTTTTGTTGTTGGTTTTTAAATTAAAAAAACCTCCATCCATCCAATCAAATGTCAGTGTAAGGATTTACTGCCGCTGCAGATTAGATAACCCCGTATAGAGTCTCGTTCCCAATGTTGATGAAATGTAGACACATATTACGGAATATAACGTTTTGTGTGGCGGCTGGAGCCCCACTACATTTTTGAAGCCAGTATCAAAATTTGAGATTTCAAAGTCAAAAATTAAAAATCTATACGATCTGATATTCTTTTTCTTTCTTTTTTTTTTTACACGAAGAATGATTTTTGTTAAGTATCCCTTATATTCGGTTCTTAAAGAGTAGAGCCCGACATGAGCCGCGTTTTTACTGTGTAAAAACAAACTTGTCGGTTCTCTCTGGTGAACAAACTCTGTAATGGAGACACCGTTTCCAAACGACCTTAATCACCCCGTATCTCTGACATTACTATACCGATTTCTATTACTTATCAGTCCACATACTGTACACACAGATAAGAGTTAATAATATCTTTGTTGAGCTCATTTCGGCCGATTTATCAGGGTCTAGTTGCAACTCAGGCTTATTTTCATTACTGATAGAGAAAAGAGCCGCGGGGTGATGTCTCCAGTTTTACTTGTTTTGTCCAAAATTCAAATATATCCAGTTTGCAATGTTATACGAGAAAGAAAAAACAGCAAATCTCACGTCTGAGGAGCTGGAACTAGAAAGTAAATGATCTGATCTATCAGAATTTTTGGTGGTTAATTTTCTATCAGTTGACGAGTCAATTGACAGCAGATTGTTTCAGCACCAACAGAGGCACTATTACCGATAGTACCGCAACACCACTACCAATAAAAAGACTACAAGGCCTATTGCAGCTGCCAGTCCGCTCAGCACCATTATCTGTATTGCTTCAGAATCTAGACATCTTCTCTTTGACCCCGTTTGTACTCAGGAACTCACTGGGACTCCCTCTCCTCGTGCTTTGTGGCTCCTCCGTCACACTTCCTGGCGTCTTCCTCAGACGTCTGCTGGTTCGGGCACTGCTCCGTCATCACGCTCGACGGTTCTCCCCAAACCACACGCCCGGCTGCGCCGCCGTCCCGCAGGCTGCCGTGAGAACCGAGAGGTGAACTGACCCCTCAGCCCGATCCTCCGCTCCTTCACCTGCCTGCGGGAGTGTGGGCTGGGCCTCCCGGTCTCACGTGTCACAGCCAATCAGACGGCAGGGCAGGGTGGTGTGTGTGTGTGTGTGTTTGTGTGTGTGCGTTTAAACCTTTGATCGGTGACATTTTACCCAGCTTTGTTCAGAGAGTAAAGTTTCATTTTTGCTCTCTCCTACGTCTCTGTGCACTTTAAAGTCTTGTCTTATTCTATTCTCCTGTATCCACTTGGGGTCTGGGCAGACTGAACATGTTGAGATATTTAGTGTCAGTGGGAACACGGTGATTTCCCATGCGGCTCCCTCACTTTTCTACCCTCCATGGCTGCCCAGACAAGATGAAAGCTGACTGGTTCCCCGCTGCTGATAAAAATTGGATCATTTATTTCCTTTTTACGGCGCAGATTAACACAGAGCAGGGGGGCCCAGTAGAGGAAACACCTGTCGCACGGCCTTACGCTGACCGCGGCCCTCTGCGATAACAATCCAGCGAACCGATGCTCTCTTCACGCGGAACGTGTGAGGTTGCGTTTTCAGACAAGACTTTCTCTTAAGTAGAGAACACGATGTGTCTGAAGCTTGTGTTAAGGGGAGAAAGTCACCAGACTCCCTTCAAAAATCGGGCAATTTAATTTTGCCTTGGTAACAGTAAAATATTGTAATATTTGTAAAATAATGTCTACAACCACTTTTTTTATTGTTTTTCGATTGTGGTAAGTTCATGCATTAGATTTCAGTTATCTCAAAAAACACACTTTTTTATTTAGGAAAATGCGGCGCATGAGCATCACACAAACTAAAATAATCAAGGTCTTAAAAAACTACTTTTGGAAAGAAGAGACCCTCTATACGACAGGACTGCAGCAGTGTTGATATTGTCCTTTAGTCAAACAAATTGTCTAAGACGTTTGCCGTTAATCAAATGAATGAAAATCGGTCGACACGCAGTGACCCTGTGGGTTTTTGGGCCTCTGGGGTTCCGCAGCCCCGGGGATTTATTTTACGTTTGGTAATCCAGTCTTGGATCACATCCCATTTCATGCTGCTGCAAATGTTGCTCCAAGCCCCGTGCCCGGCATCCCCTCGTCATGCTACCCAGGCACGGTACCTGCTCTTCTGATCAGCTCCCGTGGAGAACTGGCTACTGTATCATCGTGCCAGCGCCGGGAGGATCCCAGTGGTGTTTTTACGTGGGGTCCAGCCACGTGGCTTACAGACGCCTCCTGGAGGATTTTGGCGCACACGACAACGACTGCACATTACAGCTAAAATTAAAATAGTCGGAAGTGCCGCCACAGTACGGATATGTGCATGTGGCCATTAATGAGAAAATTGGCGAACTCCTCAATGGAGCTGCAGGGACAGTTGAGTTGTCACCTGTGTGAAAATGTTGATTTTTTACTTGCAGATTTTTAGTTCCTGAGTAAATTCAGCCTGAATGAGGATTTATGATCCCGCCTGTGTGCGTGTGCGTGTGTGTGTCTACCTGGTCTGACTGATATCAGCTGTGGGTTACTGGGTCACGATGAAAGTCAACAAACATGTTATGAAATCTCTTGTTCTCCCTCTGTCCCTCTATTTCACCTCGGCACAAGCACATACGAATGTAGATACACACGTTCAAAATTACACAGAGGATGAACTCTGTCGTACAAAAAACACGCTGTTGTGCACACAAGCACACAACACGTGTACCTACGCACACAATTGCCCGGCTCTACTTGCGAGGACCCTCGTTGACATAGTCCACTCCCTAACCTTAACAGAATAGTTGGTTTGGTAAACGGGTCAATTGACTTTTGTGCTGAGACGTAGATGAGAGGACCGTAAATGTCATGTTGGCGCACTAGCTAACATGAGTACGGAGCGGGGGTCAGAACGTGGTTTAGCCTAGCTTAGCATAAAGACTGGAGGCAGCGGGAGACAGCCAGCCCGGCTCTGTCCAATGTTCAGGACTACACCTACCAACAGCCCTACCGCTCGCTAATCAATACATTGGATCTCACTTGTTTAACACAGATGTGAAAACGTACATTTGTTTCAGCGATAAAGTTTTGTAATGAAACCAAGATTCCGAACTACTCCTCTAAACTAAACCTGGTTCTAATATTAACCTGGAGACCGAGTCTGAAGCCGCAAAAAAGAAGAAAAGGGCCAGTGTCAGGATACCGGGGTTATTGACTGATAGAGTTTTCTGTTGTTTGTTACGTCAACGTGTCCGTTAATTTAGTGACTGAGAGACTCACAAGTCGCCTTTAGTGACTGTACACACACACACACACACACACACACGCACACACACACACACAATGCTGCACTTTGAAATACAAACAGAGCTGAGCTGTTTGCCAAATCTTTTTTTCCCCAGGTCTTTCATTTAGTTCTGCTTTTAACTTTGCTGGTTCATCTTTTCTCTATTTTGTATGGTTTTCCGACATTATTTTAAAGTTAATAGTTTGTAATGATTACACGAGTATTATGTTGCTACACAATCACGTGTTGCCATTCTGCATGTACTGCAGGTATTTTCATTTTTCCTGTCTCTTGCTGTTGTTTTTAATATCCCTCGTTGCTCTGTTCTTGTCTAAACTGTATGTTTCTTTGAAATGCAATAAATGCCCTTTAATGCCACAACATCCAGACAATTTAATTCAAACTGCTTTGGAAATGAGGAAAATTGAATTTACTTCAGTTGCTCGGATTGATCCACATTAAGATTTAGTGACCCACGGTTGGACAATAATTGCTGAAGACTGCAGAGTCCCCTGCATGTTGTGGTGTGTAAACAGAGGCCAGACGCCCTTTGAAACACAAACATAAACTACATGAACTGCGACTCAGGCTCAGGCACTGAAAACATGAAATGTCAACACAGGATATCTCAGACTGTCTGACTGTTTTTCTGTTTTTTTTCCATCTGTTCCTCAACTTGGAAATGGAAATGCAGTATTAAATCCTTTAAGGGACCCCTCTAATTCCAGACAGTATTGGAAATTCATTCTTTTCAGGTCACAGCAAAGAGTGTGTGTGTGTGTGTGTGTGTGTGTGTGTGTGTGTGTGTGTGTGTGTGTGTGTGTGTGTGTGTGTGTGTGTGTGTGTTTATGTGAGTGTATGTTGGGAGGTGGGTTGGGTTAAAATATTTTGAACCACAAAACGGGATCCTGAGACAAAAGTGCAGCGCGAGAAAACTCAAAGCTCCCGCAAGTTAAACTGAGTTTACCTGACATTTTCCAGGCTGACTAACTCTGGACGGCGCAACACGGATGGACAGACGCAAACAACCCATAATGCAACACTCTCCTGCAGCAACAGGCTCATGCTGTAACTGTATTTGGAGAGAACATCTGCCGTTACCAAAGTATCGGACAAAACTGAAATTTTTTACTATATTTATGTGATGTTGGCGTTAAACGAAAACTCAGACGATCACTAAAAATATTACGGTGCATCCTGAGGGGGACACGAATGACCAGCGATCCATCCGATATTTGTGAGGATACTTCAATAAAGCACAAATCGTCAGCCTCAAAAAACAAAAAGTTTCAGTGGGATTTATCCTCTTGGGACCATGAATGTCTGTACAAAGTTCTGAGTCAAACCATCAAGCAAAAGTTGGGACGTTTTCAGAAAACGTCACTGCAAATCTTCTTACCGGTGACGTCCAGCCGGGTCGGACGGAGCACAGGACGATGTGGACATCGTGCCTCTTCTTCTGAAAGGCAACGAGTCGTCGGTGCTGTAGTTCTCCATCCGAGCAATAGAGCCACTGGCTGGCGCTTCACACGGGCAGACCTGATTCTGCTAAACCAACTTTACCTACAGCTCAAAACAGATTCTGTGGCACATCTGTATTTGAGTGGACCCCCCCTTCCTCTAGTCCATTCATGTGTATTTGACCGTACTCCACTGTTTTCCTCAACTATATACTGCAGGACATGGTTTGGTCACAGAAGACACTCCTCCCAAAACCTCCGCAGCACCATACCCTGTCTGTCAGTCTGTACAGTGGTTGTGTTTGTTTGGTGTTATGACAGTACAGCGTGTCACAGTCTTACGGACCGATCGCTGACCCCTCTTCTTCCTCCCCTTGCTGCCCCAAATCTCTTATCAGAGTCTCTGGTCAGTGAGCGACAGACTCGGGACTGTGTGTTTTGCGCTTTTACTGCCAGAAATGTCTGTTTTGAAGAGAAGATTTTGGCGTGTTGTTTGTTTGCCATGTTGCCCAGGGACATTGGAGAAGACGGACGTCAGTTTCGTCTCGTGTCAGCATTCCTTACAGAGGCAGGTCTGGGACGTGTTTAGCACTGGAAAGGCATCAAAAGTGGAAGAAAAAAAGGACACTTTGATCCATATCCAGTCTTATTTACATGTTGTATCTTGCATATTTAACATATGTAGAATCAGAAAACACACATCGGAGCTAGTTATTGACAAAAATCGCCGCCTTCATCGTGAGGCTTGTGCTGGCTTCTGTGTTCACATCACGTCAGACCGACTGTAACCGTGAGCTGCCGGGGGGGAAAAACTGCTTTGACAATGTTCAAACACATGTCAAAGAGTACATGAATTGAATTTAACATATACGCACGGTGTCTGTAAGAAGACAGTCAACGGTGGGAAAAGGAATCCTTTTTGAAGGTAACTGTAAATCTCTACACAGCTCAGCATTGGTAGACGATAAAACTGCCAGTGTATTTATGGCTTTGATAATGGTCGTTGCTGATTCCCACAGCTGTGTGACGTCCTGTCGGCATCATCTCAGAATTTGGTGAAAGCCTTCTTCTTGGACTCGTAACCAGTTCTTGCAGAACCGACGCTTGCACCCGTCGCCGACGTTCTCGGCAAAGCTGGCCATAGGCCCGTGGGCGTCGGGTGGGACGATCCCTCCATGGACACCCACCTGGCGCCTGTTGGAACTCCGTACCCGACGGAGGACCAGTCCGGGCTCGAAACCTTGAAGGACGTGGCTTACGCACGTTTTCTTATTGTCACCTAATTCCATGAAGAGACCAAAACCAGCAATGTGTCAATTCGTCTGTCCACGCTTTCTGACTTCCCTGCTCCGTCTGTGTCTCGCTGGTTCCCGCCGAAGGCCTGAATCTTTCAGACACATCAAAAATATATATAATATATATAAATATGTATAACTTCCCTAATACGGCTGCTCACTGTACTTTTATATCAAACAAATGGGAGGCCAATAGTGCCCACATCGGTTGGGCACTATTTTCAGCGGTGGATTAATCCACATTTGGTGTGTGTGTGTGTGTGTGTGTGTGTGTGTGTGTGTGTGTGTGTGTGTGTGTGTGTGTGTGTGTGTGTGTGTGTGGGACTAAGTCTAAATAAACTACAGCGTGTGTGTCCATGTTAGTGCAGGAACAGTGGATATATGGAGATGTATCGGGCTTTAGATACACACACAGTGCTTGTTAGTCGGGCACATTCGTCGCTGGTTTGGGGGTTTTCATGGGATTTGTTGACAATAAGAAAACTCATCCTTTCATGTAGAGAGTGAGAAGAGCAGTGAGCGGTGTTTTTTTGGTACATAGAATAAATAAGGTCCAAGCTAAAAGAGTTCCCGGTACCGGCAGAAAATACCGGCTCTCAGACTAAAAGTTCCGGTACATCCGTCTCTGCCTTCACGTTGCCACGTTGCCTCGTTGCCCCGTCTCCGTCCCAGAAATGAGCTGTCGGGAGCTTCTCTAAAACCAATAACTGCCCATAAATTCCTGCACCTAATTCATTCAGTGGGAATTTCTTCCCAGTGAAGAGGATGGATTGACTCTGCCTCCCTCTACAGCTGCAGCAACACTGCTTGGAGCCACGCGCGGCTAAATACTAGCTTTACCGGGTGTGCGGTCTTCTGTCTTTTTCTAATTCACCCAGTTTCTCCACTGTGATTAAAGTTTCATATCGTTAATACATGGTCCTCGTACCGAGTGGGAGCCCCCGGTGTGTGTGTGTATTGTGTGCTCTACGCTGTCTCGTGTCTGTATTTATTCCGCTCACCCCTTTAAGCGACTCTGATAATGAACTCCCGTCTGCGTTGACCGTTCGGGTTCGCACAACGCCATTTCCTCGGCCACAGAGAGAGGAGGGATTTGGTCGTTGGACATTCCTTCATCGCGTCCGACGGCAGCCAGCTGAGCGACAGTTGTTGTTCCTGATCTGCCTTCCTCCCTCTTTAATCCATCTGTCGGAGACTGTTCGGTTTCTACTCCGTGAACAAAACGCGGACGACTCTAAAACCTTCCTCTCACAAACGGTTCAGGTGGTGAAACAGCCACCGGACTGCTGACAGATGTTCGCGTCCTCTGTTGAAATTGATCCGCTGAATCCAGGTCTCTCGTCCTTTTACGCTGTAAAAGTCTCCGTAGTGGTCATGATGTTTGGCTTTGGCGGAAGCTGTTGTGGAGCGGTATTCATTCAACTGCACGACCGTTTTGGAGGCTGCAGTTTTCGTACTGCATTCGGGCTCCGCGCAGTTCAGCGACACCGCAAACTACAGCCTCCGGAACGACGGCGAAATTCGCTCGACGGCCTCAACGAGGACTGAACATTCTGATCTTCGCGAAGGGAAGGATTTATTATGGGGACTCTAGCGTTAGCTTGGGTTAGGTTTAGCGAGGCGGACCTAATAAAATGGCGGCTCATCTCAATCGAGCTGTAAATTTGAACGATCTTGGTCGCATCATACTATTGTGGCTTTATTATTACTATTATATACTATTATTGTTTAACTCAGAAACCTACAGGTTTCGGCTTTTGTTTCCCACGAATTCGTCTTAAGGTTGTTCAACGCATCTCGGAGCTTCTGAGTGGCCACGGCCCAGCGGGATGATGAGAGCTGGACCTAGTTCCATGTTACGCTGCTGCTTGGTGTACACGTCTTATGTGAGTTTGTGTGGGTTCTTGTTTTGTTTTTGTTTTTTTTACACGGCGGCATCATTTGTCATGTATTTAATGCGTTTCCTGTTCAAGTCGGGCCTTCTGTGTTTTACCCGGCCGCGAGACGACGGTGGCCCCTCGGCGACAATAAAGTCGGAGAGTTGAGGTCCTTTGCCAAGTCACAAAATAAAAACAAAGGCCGCTCTCCTCTCCTCCGTTACGATCGACTGTATGTTCTCAGACCGTGTATCACTGAATTATAATAGAAACTGCTGCAGAATGTGGCAAGACAAAGATAGTCCTCCGTTAGATCATCTGTAGAGACCGCGGATGCACTTTAACACCCGCCTCAGGAATATTATAGGTTTTACCGTTAAAGTCGCGAGAGTCTCGTTACATTGGTCAGATGCACACAGCGCGTGGTAGGTGACTATCGGAAGACGGCCGGACAGATCCCCTTCGTTCTGTTCGGTGCTGAAAAGCGACAGGCAGACAGACATCACAGCGCCCCCCCGTGGCTGAGTCGTGAGCCCGGAGAGCGGCGCCCGGGGCGCGTCGGTCCGTCAGAAATTTGGCCCCATCCAGCCCCGGTCTGGCGCTTAGGCAAACGAGACCAACGCCGCAGCGCCCCCCTGCGGCCGAACAGCGACGCCTCGCGACTGACGGAATCGCCCCGTTTTTCTCACCAAATCACGAGTTCGCGGCTCCTGGGATTTTTGTTGTTGTTGTTGTCCTGTTACCCACGTTGACAGAGAGAGAGGGAGCAGATAAAACCCTGCAGCTTCTTCCCTAGAACATCCTCGTTATCACAGAAAACAAACACGAGGAGACACTAGAACACACATTATGTTCCTTTATTACCGTGTTTTTATGTGAATGTTTGATTACGTAATTATTGGAAAGGCGTAAATCTGAGCGCTTCTCTCGGATGTCAGGTGGTTTTTTCCCAAAACTTTATCGGTAGGGTCACATTGTCGATGTCTTCAATATTGGAGAAGATGGGATCGTTAGAAATGGGACCAGCGGTCCCGCAGAACGTCGAACCCGCCGAGCACCTCGGTGTCCGGCGGACATTCGCGGCCGTCGTTCCGCCCGCGATGTAGTTTGCGAAGGACCAGAACCCGCTCCGGGACCAGACCCGATCCAGCAGCCCGTTGCGGACCCGCGTGTGTCCATCCGCGGCTCGCTGCTCTCTGCCTCACTGCGGCGGGCTGGCGGGCCGACAATGACTTGAATGCTGATTATTGTGGAGATCGACAAAGGAGACAAGGAGAGGAGGAGATGAACCGCTTCCTGAGAGCTGGGGAGAACGGAGGGCTGCTGACCGACTGCAGGGAGCTGTCACCCAACCACACCGCCTCCTCCTCCTCTTCCTCCTCCTCTTCCTCCTCCTCCTCCACCGCCGCCTCCATCCCCATCCCCATCACCTCCTCCTCCTCCTCCTCCAGCGCCGCTGGCTCAGCCGACAGACACGCGTCCCTGCCCTCGCTCCAGACCCGGGGACCTGGCGGCGGCGGCGGCGGCGGCGGCGGGTCGGAGCCGAGGAGATCCGCGCTTAAACGCAGCCGAGCCGGCCGGGAGGAACGAGAGGAACCGGAGGCGGCGGCGGATCACTCAGCGGCTGCCGTCGCGGTGCGCGGCGGCGGCGGAGGCGGCGGCGGTGGAGAGCTGTGCGTCGGGGTCGGGAAGCAGCAGCAGCAGCAGCAGCGTCGGGAGGCTCAAGGACGCGGCGTCGGTGGAGACGGTCTGGAGATGATTTCAGCGGTCACCAGGGAGGCGGACGGCGCCGGCGGCGGGAGCGGCAACAACCACAACAACGGCGTCTCCGAAGTGACCACGGCCTCTTCTTCTGCGACATGCGCCAAAGGCAAGGAGGAGAGGAAGGGGAAAAACGTGATTCGGGGCTGGAAGAGGGAGAGGGACAGGGAGAGGGACGCCGCGGCTCCGCCTGCCGCTCCTCCCGCTCCTCCCGTCCGGACGAGGAAGGAGAAGCCCGGCGATGGCTCGTCTCCTCCTCCCTCTGTCTTCCTCCCGTCGTCCGCCCTGCCCGAGCATCATCCGTGCCGCGACGGCCCCGGACACTGCCTCTGCGCCCCGCCGGACCCCAGGATCGCTGGAGATAACGGCAACGCTAACAACGTAAACAATAACAATAATAGCGGGAGTAGCGGCGGCGGCGGCGGCGGCGCGGCAAATAAAACCGCGCTGGATTGTGGAGTAAAAAGCGGCGGCGGCGGCGCTATTGTTGTCAGGCGGCAGCATGACGACACGCCGGCCGCCAAGAAACACAGAGGAGCCGAGAAGGTAAGCGGCTCTTCATCGTCAAGGCCGACGATAACACGCACACACACACACACACACACACACACACAAGAGCAACGCAAAACAGAAACGCGCACACGGCAGCGGTCACTTCACACCTGCGGCCACCTGATCTGCGGCCACGTTCCGTGTTTCCGGGCAGAATTCTTCCCTTTTCCGAGCTGGAAAACGCTCAGACGGGAAGAGAGAGACGCGAAGTAGTCTCGACATTCAGAGCACACACGGTCGGTCGGACGCAGGTGCGAAGGCCACAAAGACGCCCGCACAGCAGCAGCCACACGGCGGGGACGTGTGATGGAGGGCTGACCGCCAGCCTGCCACATGATATTTATTTCCCATTGTTGCTGCCCGGCCGGTGTCAGCGTCCCCAGTCTGTCCGTCTCACTGTCTGTCTGCTGATTTTTGCCACGCTGATGCGCAGACATGAGGCTTTTTCTGTTTTTTGTTGTTGTTGTTGTTGTTGTCTTTCTTCTTTTGGAGAGGAGATGAAGAGAGAAGGAAGAGGAGGAAGAGGAGGAGGAGGGAGGCAGCAGCGGCTTCAGCAGCAGCAGCAGCAGCAGAGTGTCCTCCATCTCCATCCTCCTCCTCCTCCTCTTCCTTCCCCTTTCGGAACCATTTCATCCAGTCCTACTCGTTTTTGCTGGAGATTAGGGGAGAAAGCAACTATCTCCATGTGCAGTGGCGACTCAGCGAAGGCGTGAGGGAACGAGACTGAGCCTCCTCTGCAAATCCCCCTTTTTGTTGCATCCGCACGGGCTTTGTTTGCTCATTTCATTTGGGAAAAAAACACTGTGATGTCAAAATTAATCAGGCTTCAGAGCGCGGGTCAAAATCTTTTTAAATAGGCCGTAAATGCTGCAGGTTGACAGGCCGGGCCGCCCGGGGTTTAATGAGCAGCCCCGGGGTCCATCTTCTAGCCGTTTGAGGGAATAACCGGGGATGTTGCCGCTCGTGAAATCCTTTTTTTTTTTAGTTTAAGTCATCCCGGGGAGAGACAAAGATGGAGGAAGATGGAGGGATGGGTGGAGAAGTGGCGGGGTGAGGAGGGGGAAACAGAGATGTTGGATGGAGGGAGGAATTGGACGTGACAGCAGAGGACAACAGCCTGAGAGAGTCTGAGAGATGCAGGAAAAAAAGAAAAGAGAGAAACAGATGGATGGTGTCCAGAAGGAGTTTTTTGGTTTTTTTTTATTTTTTTATTTTCCAGGGATGCGGGATTAGACGAGGCAGGAGAAACCCGAGCGTACTCCCCGCTGCTGGCAGATGCTGTTGACAGGAGGAACGCCGGCCTGTCCCGCCTGCTTTGTTTATTTGTCGATCTGAAGGATTCCTGAGCGGCGGTGAAACACTTGCGCACACGGTCACCCGGAGCTCCGCGGTGACCGTACTCTCATTCGCTGTCAGCAACAATCTGGGCCCCACTCGAGAGCCTTAGCGGCCTGTGGTGGTGGTAGTGCAGCCCCAGGGGCTTTTTCACAACCTTTGAACACTGAAAACCGGGATTGTTGCCCACATTAAGAGGGTAAATATTCGACGATAGCCTGGTAACTATTGGCACAAACGACGGTCACCTGCAGACACGACCCTCGGAAGACTGCGTGTTGATTTCTCGATATCATTTGGGTCCAGTCTGAAACGTGTCTGTCGCAGAATTTTCAGTATCTTAGTCCCCTTTAGGTCCTTCCGCGTTCAGACGTTTCCCGCGTTTGTCTGCAGTTTCGCTAAGCTGCGACTGTGTTTTAATTTTGGGCGACGTTCTCCAACGGCAGCATCTGTTCGACCTCGGGAGCACATGTATTTGCGATGAAATATTCTAAACTTATGGCTGAATCACTGGTCCCCTTCGGTCGGATGCGCTGGAGAACGCTGGCGAGTAGACCTTGGGGGTCGACTATTTTGGCGCAGAGAGTAAAGCGTGTTCGCGCCGCTCAAAGTAAGTAAAACTCCGGGGGGGTCATGCTGGAGCCTGAGCCTGTATGGTTATTTAGTCATCTAAACTATGCGGGGAAGGAAAATCTGTTAAAGCAAAGGAACCCAGAGGCGGAGCAGTGGACTGTGACACCTGAGTCGGGGTTTGTGTCCTGTGTCCCGAAATTCAGGCCGCTACACGGCTGCAGCTAGCAGCTGTGCTCGTTACTGGTGAACCTGCCGGGTATTTTTCTCGACTAATCGCCCGATAATTTGATGAAAAAGCGGCAAAAATTCGGGCCACAAGTTCCCATAGCCCCGGTAGAAATGATTCGTATTTCAGTTTCTCGTTTCGTCCAGCTATGAGTCTGAAACCCAAAGAGTCGAGCAACTGCTGACATTTGAAAGGCGTGAAATCACTGAAATTTTACACAAACGATCAACCGGTTATCTAAACAACTGACTAATCTATTAGTCATATAATCTCTTAAGTTCCACTCTGCTAAAACGCCTGGTCAAGGGAGATAGGGTGGGTTTCGTCGAACGCTGAAAAGGTCAGAGCATCCCGTCTCATTCTTCAAGTCGGCGGTGACTTTTTCAGTGTTCAACCAAGACCACAACCTTGAGGCTGGGGCTTGCCTGGATAGATCCACAGAAACGCTCATCGGGCTTTAGTTTCCCAGAGCGGATATTGTAAGTGCATTTTTTTATTTTTACGAGGCAGAGTGAGAGTCGGAGAGCATTAAAAATCAAACTGCATGTTTAGAGACGTGAGATGTGAAATTCCTCCCCTGGAAAAAACTGCAGTGCATTTTAAAATGTATTCGGGCCAGAGTGTTTATGAACCACTGATTGCATAAGGTCGTTAATATGTTTTAAAAACCCTGATCACAGCTACTCGGGAAAAACCATCGGGTGTAACGCGGATGAACCTAAAAGGGACGCAACCAGTAACGAGTGTTACGAGTTGGACCCGTGTCTCACAGGTCAACGTGAGAACAGTCTGGGCCGCCTGCTGAGGATATTTGCCCAGGACAGGAGCCTCTTCAAGTCAGCTGAATGGGCAGACGATTGACGCTGCTCCCCTTCCTGCACCCGATGGGATGAACGCATCGCTTGCTGTGTGTAGGAGGGAACCTTTTTACTAGGACCCAGCCCGGGTCTGCCGTCCAGCGGCTCTGACGCATCTCTGTCCGTGACGTCCCACAAACCCAGCGTCTCCCGTTTAGCCTTGAAAATAAATGTCATGCTTCGTCCTCTACCTTGGTCGGCAGCCACTGCTACAATTATTATAACGAGTCTTATTATTATTAATCATTAGTCTTCTTCTTATTAATGTCATCGTCATATTAATATTATTATACATCTTTAAGTGGAACCCGCAAATGTAACTATAAAGAGTACGGTCCGGACCTGTTCTCTATGAAAAGTGCCCCGAGAGGAACTTGTGTTACGATCCGCGCCATATAAATAACACTGACTTTACTTGACTTAGTCTGAAGTTTAGTGTGGTGTAATTATTCTTGAATCAAACAGCTTAATTGCAGTTTACAATTTGCAGTTTTGGCACTGAAATTAATCAGATTTTGAATCGTGAGCACAATTAAATTAAATTGAATCCAAACTCGATGAAATAATTACAGACCTGCTGACAGGAAGAACCGGTGGAAACACTGAGTACGTTAAATTGCTGTACAGGTAAAACAAAGCCTGGATATGACCCGAAGCTCAGATACTACAATTGAATTAAAGATGATTACCACAAAAAAACAAAAAAAACCCAAACCCCTCATAATATAAAGAGTTTACAGAGTAGGCAGAGGTCCTGGTGTGATCAGCTGCAGACTGGTACCTTACCCCTGGTAACTTTGGTGCTTCCCTATGAAATTTTGGTGTTGTTGACGATGAATTTCTTCTGTTTTAACATCAAAATCTTCCCTGGCAAGAAATTTGCAATGTAAAATAATGACAGAAAAAACAAAATGTTCCAGAAATACACTCAGCTAATTTCCATCATTCACGCAGTCGTGTTGGTGGATTAATTTGTAGCTCTGTTCCCGTTTCATCGTTTTAAGCCCTGGATCATGTCAGTTTTCCCCATTTTCTTCGCCGCTGTGCTTCGTGTAATTTCAGGATGTTTTTTTTAACAGAGCATTGCTTCCTATAACAATGTTTTTAGAGAAATCACAGCGATGAAATACAATATAACTCACAGGGAACTTATATTTTAGTATTTCTTGTAGCACTTTATGAACCATTTCCAAAAACACAGTTATTTTCAAACATTTTCAACACAAACTGCAGACTTTTAACCTTGAGTCGTCTACAGAAGCAAATCTTTCTTTTTTTTTTCCAGGAGAATTCCATCGATATTTGTGAATTGGTATTGGACACATTCAATTGCTCAATCATTCAAAAAAACAGGACTAGGACCAGGACTAAAAGGCGGGACTTAGGCATATGTCATTATTTGCAGGCATCAAATGTGAATTTTGACCCGATGATGGCGCTGGATGAAAAGCGGACCATGAATATCTGAACCAAATTTCATGGCAATCCATCCAGCAGCTGCTGACATGTTTCACTCAAAAACTAAATGTCGCCGGGGGAAAAGTCAAAGGTGCACCAGTGGGATTTGTCGTCTGGGAACCAGGAACGTCTCAACTAGATCTTATACTAATCCGTCGAGTAGATCTTGAGACATTTTGCAGGGTAAGTGACGACTTGTTGGCACCAAATGAAAAGTGGAGACTTTGAATCCCAATGACTTCGGCTCATACAAACTGCTGAGAAATCATCCCCTGGGGACCATGAATGAATTTTAGGGCAATCCGTCGCACGGTTGTTCAGATATTGTGGTCCGGCTGGACCGACCATCCCACCTTGTCATTCCCTGGAGCCCTGCCGCTAGCCTGGCTAAAAATACACACACAAAGGGGTCAACTGTAGGGATGAGATGAAAACAGCTGAACTGAACTGCTACCATTTAAAATGCGATCCAGCCTCGGTGACGGACAGAAAAGAGCAGTTCTGCTGCTGCAGAGGCTCAGACTGTCATCTGCATGACAATAAGTTGCACTCGAGTTTGTCTGTGAGCGACAGCGGCTGCTCCGTTATTGCTTTCTGTCTGTCAGTCTGGATCCCTGCAGGCCGAATGAAGGTGAAACAACAAAAACATTCTGCTCCCGTTGGATTTTATCGGTCTATCTTGAATTCTGATCATCTCACGGTGGTGTTGACGTGCTCGTCAATGTCCGCTTGCTACCGTCGTTTTGTTTGGAAACATCAAATCCCGTTTGCCGTAACCGTGGCGAGCTGACGGCTGACGGCGGGGCGGAGATGTTGTGAAAACCGGCAGCCCTTTGGAGTCGTCCCGTTTACCTGGCGGGTTTTAACGGGTTTGCACAGGCTGGGTTTCCATGGCGATGTTGACGGCGTTCGGTTTATTCAGGGGGAGCTGCGATCGGGGCGTGATGCCGCATGTAAACAGCTGATCCTGAGCCAGTGTGCATCAGGACGGAGGGGGAGCAGGACAGGTGCATGTGGGGAAACACAGAAGACCGAGGGAAGAAAGCTTGTGAATTGTGATTAACCTGACGTTATATCTCCTAACACGTCAAATGTTCCTTCGTAATCATGTAGGAAAAGTGATTTTATATTTTCAGCCCAGTTGCTATCGCTTCATGCATAAATAAACCCGCATTTTACTTCAGGTGTAGGTTATTATAATGATAACAGCAATACGCCACACCATTAACACCGGGGACTTCTAATGAAATCCTTCCCACCCCCGACTTGCTGAACACACCGCTCCCTGTCCGCGGTTCTTGGTTTCTGCTTTTCAAAAAACACGACGGACGCTCTGAAACTCTCCGCCGAGATCATGTTGTCGATGCATGCGAGGGGGGGAAATGGCTCAGACGGAATACTGGTTCCTCTCCTGACACCTCCTTTGAGTAGCTGTCAGGTTTCAAGGGGGGCGACGTCATCGTCTCCGCCGATTCCTCCGGCTCTCGGGCCCATTGCTGGTCTGTGTTTTCTCCGTCGAAGGCACCCAGGTCCCCCTGGCAAGCGAGCCGGGGGGGAACCTGGAGTTGAGATTGTCCCGTCAGCTGAACCTGTGAGACGTGAGCCTGTGTTAAATTTACAAAACACCAAATTTCATTTTACTTGTTGAGGAATTGTACATGTGTTTTATAGTTCACACACCGTTTGTGTGTGGATCAATAACCAAAGACTCTACTGTGGCTGTCGTGTTGCTCGCGTTAACAAATGGTTGCCACGGACACATTATACGTAACAAATTCATACAAATCACTAATAATCGGTATTTGTGATGCAACGCGGCACATCGCATTTATGAAATGTGAGGGCGGAGGGCGCATTACACGGCACGATCTGTAAACCAACCGGGCCCAAATGAAACCTGCGCCGATAGCGATGCGCATCGCCTCAAGCAGTAACCGCGCGAGGTCCCGGGCTGGGAGTGTGCGAGCGGCCCGGGACCTCGCGCGGTTACTGCTTGAGGTCATTACAAAGTGCTTTTCACTCAGAACGAGCGCGTCTTCCAGCGTGCAGACAGTGAGGTTAATGACAACATCATAACAGTAAAAACAGCTTCGCCGCACGTCTGTTTTTTTTTTTTTTTTTTCAGGGCGGTCGTTAAAATGGAGCAAATATGCTTCGTTTCACGACACCGCTGTGTTCGGTGCTCAACAACACAGTGCAGTTATATTAATTACATCCAGTCAGGCACGAGCAGTATTTAAACCGTGATCGGATTAGGAAGGTGCCTGTGCTGTGGCCTCACAATGTCTAGACGATGCAGATCAGGTTATTTGAGAGGGATTTTATTTCTAGCGTCTGCATCTTTACGCGTACCCTGTCAGAGAACAACAGCCTGGGGCGAAGCTTCCTGATCGCTGATGTCAAACATTTTGTTCTCTAAACACTTTGAGGATTTAGAGGCAACGGGACAAAAACAAGCTGAGAAAAAAAACAAAAAAAAACAACTTGAATGACTGCATCTTTTCTTTTAAGCCAAAATCACATCACATAAATCACTTACAGGTAGCTTCGCATTAGAGATACTTTTGTAAAATAATTGGTTTTGCAGATGTGTCGATTCGACCTTCAGATGGAGCCTCTCCACAGCTTTCAGGGGAGGCTTTCAACGCGCATTTTCATTTTGTCACTTCGAGTATTTTGCCCCAAACCATCGGTGTGAAAATGATAAAGCTGAAGAAAATCTGCGCAGGTTTAGTGCATCCAGCAAATTACACTTACAGTCTGTTGATGAAGCCTCTCAATACGACATCGAGTTTTACAGTGTGACAAAGGCACAGATGTTGTGAATTTAGTTTGCTGCCTTTTTCTTTTGGGGGGGGGGTTAAAACACTCTTTATCCACTAAATTCATTATGTGCATCTAAGTAGAACCAAATAAATTTAAATGACATGAAAATGGATCCATTTTAAGAGAAAAATAAAAAGTAATCATAACTGTTACGCTTATTAGGTGTTGTTTACCGTCTGATAATCACTGACTGACTGGGCTTTTTATTGAACACGTTATCTTCAGAAAACGGTCACTGGTCCTCAGCAGGATTCAAGCTCACGCCGTCACGTGTCCGGTCTGCACCTGAGGCTGATAATCAGCAGCTCTTTGATGTTGCTTATCCTTTCATTTTCAAAGAACACTGGCTGGAGCGAACCTCGGGCGGCGTGGTCAGACGGTTATCTGACAGCCAGCTACTCAGACTTCTTCTCAAACACTGAACGCATTTTCAAAAGGCCAAAAAAAACAAAAAAAACGTGTGACTCCTGACTCTCGATGTGGTTTTCCTCTCGGTCTGACTCACGTCTGCTGAGACGTCGGATCGGACACGCGCACAGACTTTACAAGAATTTGTAGCCGTTAAACTCCGAGTCCGGCAGGAATTCTTCACAGAAATTTTACAAGGAGAGAGCATCGATTTGGAGACGTCTGCGCCGAGCCTCAGCGTTCGGGGGCAGTCGAAGTGGACTGGAGCTGTGTTTAGACAGAGGTTAACGCTGAACACTGAATCTGACGTCATCCAGTCAGACACGTCCATTCCAGGCAGAAAATACAGGTAGAAAAAACGTCCAGTATCAGCAGCTTTGAGTTTATTTTTTCCCTACAGTATCCGCATCAACTGCAGTGTGGTTATGGTTGGGACAGGTCGCGGTTGTGGAGAGTAAATCATGACTAAGGTACGGTTAGTGTTAGTAACCAGCGTTGAAGCGGCGTCAGTTCATTTTTGGGCTACCTCAATAAACACAGGCATATTATCACCTTAAATTTGATATGATGAACGCGTCAGCAAACGATTGGCTATTTACGCCTCCCACATCATAGTTTATCCGGAGTTGAGCCTGAGTCCATCTGATGAATGTGAAGTCCAGTACTCCCTCTCTTTTTCTCCGTTTTGGACTGGACCGGCTCCTGAGGGAAATCTCTGGCTCTTTAGCTGCCAAATGCTCCACCGTGTTCACCACCCAGTCAAGTCAAATTTGATTTATATCGCCCATTATCACCCTCTGTGCTTAGACTCTCGAATCCGACAAGGCTAAAAAAATTGAGGAAACCTTAGCAAGAGGGACTAGAGGAGGGATCTCTCTTTCAGGACGGACAGACAGGAAACAGAGCAACATAGTAGATTTACAGTATGGACAGTCGCGACGACAACGTTATAGATTGTAAACATTAATGAAGAATATGATCCGGGAGGCAACTTCCAGGTGTCGCCGACAGATAGGACCTGAGCCACGCGACCTCCTCTGACTGTGTCTGTCTGCTGGGTGGGGCCGGGCGGGGACTGGACGGTGGTTTTATCAGAGCTCCTGTCCTGCTGCCGCTGGAAAACGCTGAGACCGAAGCACACGTGCTGGTAAATCTGGCTAAATACATTGCTCCTGTGTCCACCGACCCACCGGCCCTTTGGGAGCTTGAGAGCAGGTGCACCGGTTAGATTGGGCACTTTACAGCACCCGGGCGCCTTCCGTGGATTTTTTGCACCGTTCATGCGAGTCTTGCGGGGAAATAAACTCACACGATGAATCTGTTATCAAAAGCTGGAGTTTAATTAGTCCATTGAATCTTTGATTAATTGATTACCTGTTTCACCTGTAATGAAAAGTCTCTTTCTCTTTTCTCTGTGAAGGAGGAAACCGCAAACTAGTTGCAAGCAGTTATGCTGAGCGCTGTGCTCCACGTCGTATTTCTCATCAGGACTTGCAGTGGGCTTCTTGGTAATTAAACTGCTCTTGGAGCCTAATGTGCAGACCTCGGAGAATGTGACTGAATGAGTTCAGTCTTAGAAATGACAGATGGCGCAATCGACACCATCAAGACACTTCTGAAAAAAAAAAAAAAAAACGATTTAGGTTTTGATCAAATTTACCCAAAGTCTGTACATGAATTTGAATTTTCTTGGCAGAGAGGCCGGCCTTGCAGCTCAGCTGGTGATGAAAACTTGTCTCAGAAGGTGCTGCTTCTCAAAGATTAATGGGAGAATCTTGTTTTTAATTCAGAACCAGAATCAACACAGCCTAAAGTCCTGTTATTAACAGTTCATGAAGAGACTTTCTACAGCTCTACCTAATGTTCCATGTCATTTCGTTATCAATCAAAAATAGGTTTTCCACATTATTATGACGAAGAATGTCTTCTCTAAAAGATGTAAATTTACCAACAAATACATTTTCGGGAAATGTTTAAATATTCCCTCATTTACTCCCTTGATTCTTTCACGGTTCTTCTCGCTAAAGAAGGAGAATCATTAATCTAAAGATCAGAGTAAAATCCAGCTTCATCTCAGTTTTTGTGGTGCAGAGTGGAGCTGGTGGAAGAGTTTTGTTTGGGTTTTGTCTGTCGGCTCCACTGAGCTGTGATGACAGGAGGTTATTGGTTGAAAACATAGAAATCAGACAAGCAGAAGGCAGAAGCAGCCCCCCTGGTGCATTTGACAAGGATGCAGGGCTTCAGAAGCTTTTTAAAAATGAGCAGGTGAACTTGACAGTCCTTTTCATGCCTTAAGACCTAACTTCATCACTATGCTTCATTTTTCCTGTCGCCATCCTGGGGAAAATGTCGAGATCTGCAGGTGTAAATTCTTTAAGTCTTTGAATTTCAACAAACGAGACCTTTAGAGTCATTGAAAATGCTTCAGAAGTCACCAGAAACTCCACTTGTTTGCGTTATCTCCCTCCAGTCTCTGTGTGTTTATTCAGTAGATTACTTAGGATCTGGGACAAATGCTAATTTTTCACTGGAGCTGAAACATTTTCACCTCGCACATCTCGTCTTCACCACAGCTGGGCGGATTTGCATCTTTTTCGCGCCCAGTCGCGTCCTTCCATTGACTTTGTGTGGAATCGTGCTGCTTGTGTCCGAACACGCCTCCAGACCTTCGGTCTTTGTTTCTTCTTCTGAATCTCTGCAGATAATGGGGCCGAGATTTTTTTCCGCCAGTTGTCTGTCACAGCTGCTGATTGACTGGTCAAACCTGAACGCCGGGACCCGGCCCACCCAGTAAAGGATTGTGGACCGGTGCAAACAGGAGATTCCGTTCCTGGTGCGGAATCCGTTGTTGTTACCAGTTTAGAGCTGTGAAACTAGAGGCCTACAGCTTTCAGTCTACTGAAAACCAACTGAAACGGGGGTGTTTGATTGCAGCCAAATGAATGTGTCATGTTATGTGTAAAAATACCAAACACTGGATCATCTAAATGTATTTTATGACTCTGACGGCTCAGTGGAAGCGTGGCAGGTTGTTGGCCAGTTCCATCAGTCTATGACCTGTAAGAAAACCGTAAAATTAGTGTTGATATTGATGGTTCCCAGAGTGCCATCCCTAATAATTTTGATTTCTTCTAGCAGCAGCACCACCGTGAGAAAAACTCTAGTTGGACACAAGAAATATAAAGTCTAATGCCGTGAAACCTTCTGGTCACGTTCAAGCACAGCGAGGCTTTGCAGAAGTAGAAAGTGATTCAACATGTTTGCTTGTCCTGCGTTTGCTTTTTGGAAGAGAGAGCTGTCGTTGCAGCTCCCGCTGCTTGTCTGTGAGCTAAAACTGTCAGTCACGTCGCACCTCCGGGCGCAGCTCCATCAGTGATGTTACAGCCGGTTTTCTGCCTCCATTCGGAATTGTTGTCGACACGAATTAGTCAAATGATATCACAGTGACCCTTTGTTCGCTCCAATTCCCCGCTTCAATTTTATGCATCTTCGAAATTTTGTGATCGTTTTTTGTAAAACGAAGAGATTATTAGACAAATATTGAGAAAGTGGAAAAGGTCTCCTGCTATGATAAATACACAAAGAAGAAAATAGATGCCAAAAATGGCCACCGGGTCATTTGAAGGGGTTCATAATAAGGTGTGGTGTGTAACCAGTGCTGAATTGATCAGCTTCACACGAAATATGTGATCAATCAGAGTTAGGTGATACAGACTAAAATGTCAGTATTTGCTCAATATATTGTCGTTTTGATTCGTCAGCCTGAGTCTAGAAGTAGAGTAATGATTTTCCATTTGAGTTGATATTTAGACAGAAGCTGAAATATAAGAGATTAGGCCCAAGTGGACGAGCATGACGAGTAAATGGCGCCGCTGACAGACTTGTTCCCTACTCGAGGCACAGAAGTGTGTTTTCAGAGCAGTGCCACAGCTCATGTGGGGGCTGGACTGAGAGTCCATTAGGTATCAAAGTATCAGTGCCGACCAGTGTGAAAAGGCTTCGTGGTAGGATGGTACGCCCACACGCTCTGCTCTGCATTCATTCACCACAGCCTCCACTGCTCAAGGAAACACCGTAATAAAGAAAACGCATCATAATATCACCACCCACCATCTGTCATTACCTGGAAAACCTTCTAAGAACCACCCGAGATCCTCTTCTCCTTGTCTGCCTTTCATATTTTATTTGACTGCAGCTTTCTGAAAAACACCGTGTTCCTTTTTATACACAGAGGGGTTCTTCAGTAGAGTGTCTCGTCTCTTAAAATCCAAATCGGATTAAAGCTGCTTCTGTCTGAATTGATCATTATGGTGCAAAGTGACAGGAAATTTGGTCCAAGTCAAAAATGTTTTGGAGTTACGGGGCTGGTTTAGAACATTTCAAGTGTTGTTCAATTGTTCTTCTCATCATAAATGTTTTGTAAGAGCAATTCCAGCGTCTGTGGGCAAGGTCTCTGTAGAATAATTTGAGGCGAATGCTTTCTACAAGGATCCTGTGAAGCACCAAAAGGAGTGATCTCGTCATTTTTAGTTACGATATAAACGCGCTCGTGTGTGCCGGTCTGGTTTTAGAGCTGGCTGGTGTTTGGTTCTGGGCAAGCGTTGTACAATTAGGGCTGGGGTTTGACAGGATTTTAATCGAATCCAAATCCAGTATCAAATCCCCTTATCGAATCCTATTAAGGAACCCAACTCCATGTTAACTTGGTTAGCTTGAGGTTGTTTCCATGTTGTCTTTTGGTGAGAGCCTGAAGACTCAATTATGGAGTTCATCGGTGTCTCTAAGTGTTTACAGTTGATGTTCATTCTCTATCACGGGTTGTCTAATACTACTTATTCCTAAGGATTATGGTGGAGTGCGAAACAATAATAACGCAGATGTGTATTTTAGCTGTCAGCTAGGAACAGAGCGGACCTCTTCAGAGGTTCCACGGAACCAGCAACGTCCAAATTATATCCAGTCTAATTGGATCTGGTGGGGTCCTGTTGTATGGCTTGTTACTGTGGCTGCACATTAATTGATGCTGCTGTCACTGTTGTTGTGCTCCATGTGTTTGGATCTGTTCAGGTCAATTCTTCTGTATATTGGATCAGATCTATTTTGGATGTGGTCTGACTGCCCCCGGGTTCTTTTTGGACTGGGTCTCTTTCTTTGGAGAATGAATTTTAATCTTGTTTGGGTTTTTTTATTTTTGTTTGTTTGTTTGTTTTTTTGTGTCTGGCATTTTCGCCTTTATTTGACAGTCAGTGGAGAGAGAGGGGATGACAAGCAGCAAAGAACCCCGAGCTGCCGAGCTAAGGACTCAGCCTTAATGGTATGCACCTAACTAGGTTAGCTACCGGTGCTCCCCGGGTTTGGGGTAAGTTAGTTTCAGATCCAGTCTAAAATTTTTGACCCATGCAGACCTGGCTGCATAAGGTTCATCGCACTCACACACAAACATACTGATTGCACGGCCATCAGGGGCACTTTGGGGTTCAGTGTCTTGTGGAAGGACACTTCAACATGTGGACCTCGGACCGATCCACCGACCCTCCAGTTTGCGGATGAACCATTCTACCTCCTGAGTCACAGCTGCCCCCGGTCGGGTTCTCAGAGAGTAGAAAAGCTTTTTTAATGTGTGCAGCGTCATCTCAATGCAAAGTCTCTGCATGTCTGTATTCCATGACCAGGAATAAAGAAAAACCTTTGTTCTGTTTCTTGGAGCGCGGTATCCAACTCTGTACACCATCCCGTTGAGCCATCACTGACAAATACACTGTCACGTCATCTCAATTTATAAATTGAGCCATGTTGTGTTGAAGGTTGTTTTAGTTTGACCGTTAGTTTGACACTAAATTTGTTTTTCCACCATATAGAGCGCTAGTTTCACAGTGAGAACTCAACCAAAATAGAAAATGGCCGGGGGGAGAATGCAGTGCAACAGGCACCAAAGAGCGAGGGAGTTATGTTCATCAGCTTACAGTCTCATCCGAGGTTAACGTGTAATTTAAATGTCTTGAGCTTTTGCTTATGACCTTGACAAACACATCAGGTGTAGAATAGCAGTCATTAATTTAGTGCTTCATTACTTTGACTAATGGACTAATGGACAATCTAACTCTATATCCGTTTAATACAGGTTTAACAGGGTTAACTGCCTCAAACAATGGTCTTCAGCTGATGCGAGGAATCCACGTTTGTTTGGTTTTTCAGAAAAGTTCGGATATATCGGAGCTTTCAGAAAAATCTGAATATCCAGTCGTAATTATGACTTGAGTGTTGAGGTAAAGGGTGGTTAAGTTGGAACCTGGCAATCACGGTTACTCCTGCACAGTGTGAAGGCAGCTTCTGTTGTACAGAACATTTCCGGAGCCACAGTTCTCTTTATCCAGGCCTCAGATTTCCCTGTGGTTACTTGATTGAGTCTCTTGTATATTAAAACCATCTCTGGTTTACGTCAGCTGCCAGACTGTGATGTCTGTCTTCAGTTCAATTATGTCATTATGAAAACGCTGCTTGCAAACACTGCAACTCTGGGAGATTAATTTAAGCAGAATGGGGCTAACATAATTATTGTTAACGGTTGATTGTGTAGCAGCGGTGTTGTTGAAGGAAGGCAGCGGTTGTTAGTTTTCAGATATTTTGCAGCAACAGAGTTATTATGGCATTGAGTAATGTCCATTGTTTTCCACTCGGTCGGTTTAAATGGCACTAGAGCTTGTCATTCAATAGGAAAGTAAGTAGTCTGTGTGTGTTTGTAGTGTGTGTCTGTGTGTCGATAATGTAGGGAGTGACAACGAGAGTAGACATGAGAGGCTGGAGAGAGAAAATGGAAAATAAAGATGGCTACCATTTGCTAAAACCGCCACACACGCACACACACGTGCCACTCATACACAAACACACACTCGACAAACCGCAGTTTGTCTGCACATTCACACACCGCCACACACACAATGCCTCATCTTTCAGCAGCTTGACAATAAAGACAGGGATGATTTCTGACTGGGGATGAAAAAAAAACTGTCAGTGTGGCTGCTCACTGAGGGATTTAATAGGAGGGGAGGAGGAAGATGAGAGAGAGGATGGGATGAGGGAGGAGGGAGAGAAGAGGAAGGAGAACAGGGGAGGACACGAGGACACAAAGAAAGGAAAGGAAAGGGAAGGAAGATGAGGCACAGGAAAAATAGGGAAGAGAAGACCGAAAGATGCGGGAAAGGCATAAGAATTAAGAAAAGAAAAGGGGGAGAGGAAGGAGAAAGGAGGACAGGAGATGTAAAGAGGTTGACAAGAAGAAAGGGGAGAGCAAGATAAGAAAAGGAAGAGAGGAGAATATCAAGAAAACTGAGAAAGAAATGAAGAGTGCAAAAAGGAGAAGGGGTGGGAAGGAAACGGGGATGAGAGGCAAGAAAGGAGGTCGGGAGGAAGAGGAAGACGGGGGGACAAGAAAAACGGGAGGCGCAGAGGAGAAGAAGAAGGTAAGACAAGAAATAGGGAGAAGAGAGATAAAGAAAGGAAAGGAGGATGAAAAAAGTGGACGAAAAAAGATGAGAGGAAAGAAAAGAGCTGAGAGAAGTTATGAGGCAGGAAAGAAAGAGTGGAGATGAAACAAAAGAGGAGGAAGAGGAAATGAGGAAGAGGAAGGATGGAGAAGAAAATGGGAGGCATGGAAATGAGTGAGCGAGGAGGAGGACACGAGTACAGGAATAAACGAAAGGAAAAGGGCAGGAAGAAGAAAAGAAAGATGAAACAAGGGAAAGGGAGGAAGGAGGATTAGAGAGGAAGATGGAAAAGGTGAAGGGAAAGAAGAAATGATAAGGAGAAAGGCCAACAAGAAGAAATGAAAGGAAAGGGAGGAGAGCGGGGGGCGTGAAAAGATGAGAGGACACAAAGGACAGAAAGGAAAGAGGAAGGGCAAGAAAGGATGAGAGGAAAGGGTGACAAGAAGAAAGGGAAAACAGAGGAAGAAGATGGAATGAAAAGAAAATGGGAAAGAACAAGAAGAAGGAATGATAGAGGGGGAAGAAGCAGTGCAGTGGGATTAACAAATAAGGTGGATTGAAAGAAGGGGGAAGACAAGAATAAAGGAAGGGAAAGAGGAGGAGGAAGGAGGGACAAGGAGCAAGAAATGGTAGAGAGAAATAAAGACCAGCAGAGCGGTGAAGGAGTGAAGGAATGCAGGAAGAGAAGACAGTAAACAAAAGAAAGAGGAAAGGACAAAAATAGGAGGAGGATGAGTAGAAAGAGGAAGAAGAGATAAATCTGGCACAGGCAGCGTTTTCTCATCAAACAAGTCGTCAGAATTCAGTTTTATAGCTTCTATAAACACTCCTGCATCCATTAGCAGGGCTGGGTGAGGGGGCGGATGGATGGAGGGACGGATGGATGGATGGAAAAATGAAAAAAATGAGAAGATGGATGGATAATTGGATTGTTGGATTGATTAAAATTCTTTATTGGCATTTTTGAACACATTCTTCTGTAGTCCGGGTCATTAAAATAAGATTGAAGATTAAAAAAAATAAGCATAAAAACCAACGATAACAAACGACTCTTTGTTTAATTATAGATTTTAGAGGCAGAATTAATGGAAAGCTCAGCTGGCTCCCCCGACACCCACCATCTACCCTCCCTCTCCTGATTAATTTGAGTAAATCCAGCTCTGTATGCGGACAGCTGTTTGTGATTCAGCCTCCACACAAAGCTCCGGCGCGTCAAAGGAAACATCGACTTGAGGTCGAACTGCAGCAGATCTTTTCCTGGGTTCTGTTTTCCTCCACCCCGCTGCATCCACTGCCTGTCACCGCTGAAGTGGATTCGAGTGCTGGAATCGATCAAGCATACAGCTTTGATCTTGATCCCCATGTCCCGCGAACACAGATTTTACATTTTGGGTTTTTCTTGGTTTTTATTTCTATACATTGTTTTCATCTAGCCTTGAACCGGAGCGCTGTCGCTACGCTCCGACCCCACACCGCACACGCGTTTTACAGTGACAATGTCAGCGTCACTCGCATGTGACTTATTTGTTGAAGCAATAAAACGTGGACGGAAACCCGGCTGGTGAGCTTTAGCAACGAGGGCTGCTAATGTGCTTTGTCCATCGTAGTCAAGAGCTGTTTCTAATCTTTACATGTCACTGGAGGGTTTCATCAGCCGTTGTTGGGTACAGAGCCAAAGTTAAACCAGAACTTCTAGAAGAAAACCCATTTAAAAATCAAATAACCTCCAGAAAAGACAGAGACATCTAATGGCGTTGTCAACTTTTCACCTCTGTTTTTTGGTGGCCTCCAATGAACATTCTTTACCTGGACCTCGTGGACCAAATGCCACAGCCCAGCAAAAGAGGTCCATGGATGGGACGAGGGGTCGCGGCACGTTCCGACACGTTCGTAGTAAGAGCCGGAGAGAGGACGGGACGGTGTAGACGTTTAAAGTTACCATGGGACAAGAGGATTTGTAGATTTTGTGGATATGAAAGAAATCGAGTAACGATGGCACATGCGATAAAACCATATGCTTCACGTTTACATCAGAAAATGTTTTGGGGGTGAGCTCCGACTGACTGGTTGACAAAGTCATCCCGGGTAAAACCTTGAATAGATACAGAGCAGAGCAGCTAATGTTCCACTGAACTTTGAGCCAGGACCTGCTCCCACACAGCGAAAGCTCCATAAAGTGCTGCAGCTAATGCTGATACGCTGACTTTACACTGACGCTGACGTCTGGTAGCTCCTGCTATTTAGCCAGGTGTGCCGCCGATCAACGGCTTCCCATTATCCCGAGACAATTTCACAATCTTGGGATAACAGAGTGTTTTGCTTACGTTTTTCTTATGTCATTATATTGTCACGACAAAACGACTTTCTTATACCTAGATAGGCGATAGGAGATAATATCAAGATAATGAATCGAGGTAATTAACTCGTTATTTGGAGATAATCTGGAGCTTCAGTATTTGTGCGATCTTGTGAAGGGCCTTTTTGTTTTGCAACTGAAAAGAGGAAACCCACTACATCTTTGCGGCGGTATACAGAGGTTTTGCAGTCTGCCTGGTGACGCTGTAATTGATTCTGTGAGGAAAAACGTGGGCAGATTTCGTCTGAAAGACAGTGAGCAAGACAGATTCTGTGTTTGTGCACAGCCCCGGGGTCCGTGCATATTTTACTGTTATTTGGGTCTCTGTGTATTTCGTTCTCCTGCGTGGTTCAGTTAAAGCAGTAATACTTGAGTTTCTCTCTCATTTTTTTTTTTTTTTTCATCATTTTGGTCTTTGTTGCCCAGCCAAAGACACCGAATGCTTCACAAAACAAGGTATTGGAGACTCAGGGAAAAAAACACAACAACGGAAATCAATGAGCGCAGATGCCCAAGGCGAGAGCAGTGATGCAGAGTTTCAATCAGCTCCTGTTCATGGTGGGAGGGCAAAGGACAGAACAAGAAAAGAAACATACTGATTTTGTTAACATGAATATATTGGATTCACCACATGAAGTCCTCCAACATAAATTGTTGTCCGGAATGACTCACATTTCTGATCTATGGTTAAGGTCTGGTTAAGATCTGGCAGCTGAAGATACTCGGTTACTGTCAGGGAAGGGCAGTCTTTGTGGTTAAATAAAGAAGAATGACTGCTGTAGAGCACGGTACCTGAATCACGGTCCGTCACCCAGAAGTGACACACTTTCTGAGGTTTTTTTTTTTTTTTAGGGCAAAATAAAACACTACTCCCGCCTTTGCTACTACGTGAGAACATACATTATTTACACGGCGGGAGAGGTCGCTTGCCAGGAAAAACGTAAGCAGAAGTTATTTTGAGAGTCCTCACCGGTAAACAGCGCTGTTCAGTGCAGTTATTTGCAGTCGTGAGAGCACTGACTGTAGCGTGACATCGCTACAGCCCTGAATGACTTTTAAGGGCAACACATGCTGGCAGTGTGTTGACGTGCTCCATCGTGGGTTGGTACGTCACCGTCCCCAGCGCTGTGTTCGTTTTTTTTTCAGCGTCGATGCACGTCAGCAGTTCAGGAGAGCAGCAGTTTCGTCACACCCCGGACCGGCAGACCCTGGCCGCTGTACCCTGGCTACTCCCTCCTTTCCCTTGCCGTGAGATCCTCTACCACAACCCTGTCCCCTATAAATTACGTTTATATACGGCTAATTTATAATTGTAAATATGTTTTGATGGAAACATTAACTGCGACTGGATTAGGTTTTTTTATTAAAATAATGAGGACATTTTGTTACTTTACGTATTCGTTAGAGAAAGAAACCAATGAAGACTGCCGGTAAGCAACCCTGTCTCCTACACATCCCGTTAATGTATGACGAAGCTGCATTCCCAATTGCGATGTTGGCTGGATGAGGTTCAGAGGCAATGTTTAGCTGAACGGATGAAGTGCCGTTCACGAACGGCATCAGAGTTACAGAGAGGTGGTTAATGGTGGGTGAGACTGAGGTTCGCATCCAGAGTCTGTGGTTTAGGCAACTAAGACCTTTAAGAAACTTTTTCTGTATTTAACTAGACTACAATCTTCCCCTAACCTCAACCAAGATGTTTTAGTTGCTTGATATTAACCAAACCTTAATAAGAGCAACAAGTCCACCAAATTAAACGATACAATACATTGTTTGCAACTGCCTTCTAGAAGTGTTCTCTGATCTGCCCCCACTGTCAGCAGGACGACATTATTTGTCTGTGCCTTCAAAAGCTTGTTATGGTGAAGGTTTGGTTAGGTTTAGGTTTAGGTACAAATACGTCTGGGAAGATTCTGTGGTGTTTCTGTAAATGCTACGCAAAGGCAACTGGACTCACTTGAAGTTCTTGAAGACGCTCGGCCTCTCATCCGAAAGGCTCCTACAGTTCTAACTGACCAGTGGGGAGTCCCAGGTATTAATCCTCTGGTGAGGTCAGCACCGTTTGTCGTTGAGGTCACATGAGTCGTTGACCCTCCCGGTCATCACGTGAGTCGAAACGTCTTCAAGGACTTCAAGCAAGTCCAGTTCCCTTCGCATAGAGTACAAACACTGCTTGGTTGGGGTTGGGTTAGATCGCATTGTAGGGCCAGCTGGTGAATGAAAGAGGGCACGGATTTAGGGGAAATCCATTTCCCTAAGCGTGTGTCATCTCGCGAGCGATAATTTGAAGCCATGAGAATAGAATCAGATAATCAGTGAATCGTTTTAGTCGGTTTTTAGGCCGAAATGCCAAAAGTGTCCTGGTATCAGATTCTTTAATGTGTGATTTTTCTGCTTATCTCTTTTTTGTATTATTCTAAATTGATATTCATTGTGTTTTGGGCTTTTCATTAGACAAAGCGAGGGATTTAAACCTGCCACCTGCAACCATTTTCTGAGATGTTCTTTTCTGATTGATCAGCCAACTGAGAAAATGATAAGCAGATTAATCGCAAAAACCCAATCTGACCAATCCTGCATTATCCGATCACTGCATCACAGAATTTCTCATGGGCATGGTTGTGATGGTCTGGTCATTCAGCTCTATGGTTGTGGCTGGAGGCCGGATGCTTTCACGTCGTCCCTCCGTCCGTCCAACTGTACGTCCAACTGTACGTCCCATTCTCGTGAACTCGATATCGATATCTCAGGAACGGTTTGAGGGAATTTCTTCAAGTTCGGCACAAATGTTCACTTTGACTCAAGGATGAACTGATTAGATTTTGGAGGTCAAAGGTCAAGGCCACTATGACCTCACAAAACATGGTTTTGGCCATAACTCAAGAATTCGTACGCTAATTTTGACAAAATACACTTTATACCTTTTATTCAAAGTCTTCACTCTATGTCTTATATAAGTCTGGACAGGCACGGATGTAAACTGCAACTTGACTGGTTGGTGGGGGCATAAAACAGCACGGCGGTAAATCTAGTATATAACGCTAAAAGGCGCCTCCGGTGCTGCTGTGATCTTTCTCTGTGTATTGTAGGATTTTTTTAATTAAGAAACATTGTGAGAAAGGATGATTTGTTTGAAGCATTTAACACTCGAGGGAGCAGGCTCGTGTTTTTATTGTTATTGTGCTGTGTGACTCGGCGTCCTGGCTGACTATAGCTGCTGTTTGAATTGCGATTGTGCGTTTTTAGTCTGGGTGTCTGAGGGAGGAAAAAGGCGTTAACGGCGGAACAGAAATCACTGGGGATCATGATTATTCTTTTATAGTTAATTTGCTTTGTGATTTGGTAGAAGGAGTCCTGGGTGGTCTTTGTCAGCAGCTGCGTGGGAGTTAACAGATGGTTTCAGGAAGCGCAGAGGATCCTCTGTCTTTTGTTTTATTGCCATTTTGCATGATAAATTTGCATTGTTTATCAGGGTTTTAACATAATTGCAGTGCAGTAGACAGCTGAAACGAGCCTTCTTATAATACCAGCAGTACAGACGGTGGGACTGAAACTAAACCCTGCACCCTGAAGTATCGGCGAGATTCCTCTACATATTTGGGCCACGCGGGGGACCGGCGGAGGGAAAAGAAATTGTTCTGCAAGTTGCGAGCCTGAGTGTAACTTTATGGGGATACGGGGGGAACATCAACACGAATAATTTCACATAAATACAATCTGTCCCCGCGAATGAACCCTGTCAGGTTTCCACGTCGGCCTCGTCCTCCTCGAAGGTATCAGACTCCGTGGTCGGGGATTCTCATGTTTTCCAGTTCTTTCAGATTTTGACAAACAACTGCAGCGTGAATCAATAAGATTACCGGGGAGAATATTTCACTCAGACATCCAGTTTTCTTTGGCCCAGATTCCAATCGTAGTCCTTTAATATTGAATATGTGCTGATATCCAGTCCACAGTGCCGGAGCTGCAGTAACCTCAGCATTTTACGCTGCTGTAGAAGAAAAATAGCAGAAGGGGTTTTAAAGGAGAGCACAGAGCACCCTTGACTCTTTTGTTTCTCTCTCTTTGACAGCGACCTGTGTGAGTAACGGCTTGATCTTCATAATAACACAACAGAAGCACAACTCCTTTATCTGGGAAACCAAACGCCACAGAGGAGTTCCGACTTGACACTGCGCCGCGGTTTTCTCAAGTATTTACAGACTTGGCATGGCGAGCAAGTTCTTTTTAAGGCAGGAAATCACTCAGAAATATCGTCCCGTGAGATATCCGTCGAGCCTGTAATCTTTATTGAGTTGTAACAGCGAGAAAAATCTTCCGTTGCTGATTGCTGCCGCTCTCTCAGCAGAATTATTTCCCAGCGCCGTTGTAATTGGGACCGAAATAAGTGGTGAAGATAAGAGCGGAGCTCTCATAGGCACCAATGACTAAGTATTTCAGTACATGTAACCGCGGCGATTGACGGGGGTTAAGATCACACACACACAAGCTTTGAAGACTGTGGAAACGCCGTTCTTGGTTTTTATGAAACGCTGCTATAAAAAAGTGGAGGACTATGATATAACTCTGGACGTTTCACTCTGAGGCAAAGTGTCCGACTGGCTGTAATACGAGTAAATAAAAATGTAGCTATGATGAATGTAGCGAGCATGTGACTCCAAACGCTAGGAGCGTTACTAATACTTGATACACAACGAGACTAAGGCTGTGCCTAAATCAGAGCTTTCCAAGTCCAGCCTGAATCCCCCGATCGGGCCGAGTATTCCGTTTCTGTATTTTATTTTGACACGGTGTCCTTGTGCTTCCTGCTTTTTCTCATCCATAGCGGAGCTGCGACGATTACTCAATGAATCGAATAGTTGATCAACAGAGGAATAATCAGCAACTATTTTGATTATCAATTAATTTTTCATGCAAACATGGCAAAAAAAAATGAAGATTTCCTGCTTTTCTGTGTTTCATATCATATTAAACGGAATATCTCTGGGTTCTGGACTGTTGGACGGACAAAACAAGATATTTAAAGACGTCTTTTTGAACTTTGAGAAACTGACACGACCAACTGATGATGAAAACAATCTTTAGTTTCAGCCCTAATCTATTTTTTTTTTTGGTATATGAACACTCAGCATTATTACAAATGGGTTTTTATTTTATCTTCCTTACCTACGATCATGAGAAATGTATCATTCATTATTCACTTGATTAGTGAAGCCTCCAACCTAAAGGCTCCAACAGTCGCCACATTCATATTAACCTTGACCTTATAAACCTTTTTACTGTTGCTACGTCTGTGGAGCTTTCAGCGCTTTCCTTTCCAGAGGTGCAGTGGGCAGATTTACCCGTGATTTTTAAAACAATGGGTCCTCGATTTCAGACCAAAAGCAGCTTTTGAAATGACAGCTGTGGTGTTTGTTTGTGTCAACTGAAGTCAGGGTTTTCACAGCCCCCGAGGCGCTCTGCAGTTTTAATAACGTTCATTCGTTTGTAATAAAACACCAGACAGTCACTGTGAGAGTTTCAGCGGGTTCCAGACTTGTGGTTGTGGTTTTGGGGCAAATTTCTTTCGTTGTTTTTGTTTTGTTTTTGTCTTGTTTTTTTTTACATTTTGATCACAGATTATGCTTTTAAATTGAAACGATGTAAGCCGTGACCGAAGAAATAAAATATTCCTTCTCTCGCAAATAACACAATTCAAATACACTCAGGAGTTTGCCGATATGACCAGTCGCTAATGGCGGCAGATGGTGGCGAACGTAAGCAGAAAGCTCAGTAGATATTGCTGAGTAATGACCATTAATGAGTCAGATCACTGACTACTGCTACGTTTTGACAGTTACTGCAGTCATTGCTCTGTAATTATCACTTGTTGCCACAGAGGCTGCCGTTCGACAAGGTTACATATACTAGGCCCATTGTAAGGGGACGGTGTGGTATTTGTTATTGTAGACTTATTTTTGGATCCTCCCTCGTAACTATTGGTCATAAGTGACTGATATTAGTATAATTATATATTCTATTTAATATGCAGGTGCATAGCTTTTGCCTGCTCCACCTCGACCCTGTTCTTCTTGAAGTTATCCCTCGTTTCATTCTCTCGTATTGCTCTCCTCGTTATACACCGATATCCACTCCAACGGGAAAAATGTTGATGGTTGCGAGCTTCCCGCAGCTTTCAGAGAGAACTTCAGTGTGACAGAAATGATTTTCCAACGTTTCCCCTCGTATTCATCGGAGATCCCTGTAGCTGCTGTATGAGACGACTGTGTTATTAAAGTTTTCAGGGAAGCTGTAGGAGGCTCCTCTCCCAAGTCAGCGCTCTTGCCTGAGGCTGCATTTCCCAAACAGAGTCTTTGAGACAAGGTTATTATGGCCAACCGACATAAAAGACAAAGATATGAGAAGAACACCCAGGTTGATAATGGCTGACGATGTCTTGTGAATGCTTTAGACCACAAAAAACAACCTATGATCTGCATGTTGCCAAACTCCATTTTGGAGAATCACATCCACACAGAAGACTTGAACAGCATGCAAATGCCTTTTCCTTGTCAGCAGAGAAACAGTTTTTGTTGTTATAGTCTCACTGGATGAACTCCGGTAATGTTGCCCTATTATACTGTTGCAGGTTTCTGCAAAGTCGCTCTGTACAAAAGTGGCAGCTAATTATAATCCGCAGCTTCTGTGTGTACGTGTTGTTTTGGAAGCACGGGTCCCAACTCACCCATAGCGAGCGAGGGTGAAGTCTTTGGCTCCGGAGAACTCAACCAGCCGCCCGAGAGGGGGAGAGATGCATCGAAGTACACGGAGTGAAGAAACGGATTTTTTTTTACAAGTCTGGATGTAGACGAGAGATGATTAACTGCCGCTCAATATTAGGAAGTTGGTAACTGAAGACTGCAGATAGAATAATGAACGGTGTGACATTTGGAGAAAATGTCTCCTCTTCTAAAATGTCCTTCGGATTCTCGCCTCCATCATAGAGCGGGATCCCGCACAGAAATAATCAGACGCGGTTAGAGTCGTGTCAGGAATATTAAAATGGCCTTAATAATCTTATTTACTCGTATTTTTGAGCATCACTCTTTCAAAGCCTTCTTCCTCTTCTTCAGAAGTATTCAGCACCGCCATGGACCCAAATTTCATTAACTATAATGAAACTGAGCAGAACCGGACCTGAAGTGAACTAAAGTAAAATTACAAATTGAAATGCAGGGCACTCTCCCTCGCTCTGATTTCTAATGAAATCCTCTTCTTTTCAGGTGGACCCCATGTTCACAGTGCCAGCTCCCCCTGCTCCAGGCCACCCCGCGGCCCCCGGTTCCTCTCTGCCTTTGGCTCCTTCCTTCTCCCCTCCAGCCCTGCCCACCTCGAACCCCAAGCAGATGGCGGTGAGGACGAGGTCTGTCGGCACCAACACCCAGGACGGAGGCATCTCAGGGGCGCTGGAGGGCGACTCGGCCTGTCTGGGGCCCTGTCAGCCCGGGACCAGCGTCAACCTGGAGGGCATCGTCTGGCACGAGACGGAGGAAGGTAAGGCGTGTTTCTGAAGTGACATCCTTCTGGGATGTCAATGGCGATTTCTCACTAGTAAACACTCCACTGTAGCATCTACATTACAAAAATGAGAGACTTTGACACTTTCTGCCACCACCTCGAATCGGTCAAGGTGGATAGAACATACTCTGCGTTCCTTAAAACATTAAAAATATACGCTGCATTTGATAGGGACGGTTACAAGGTCATTGCTTCTTGTTCTTCACATAAATAAAATCCCCCCCATCCTCCGCCGTACTGGGTTGGCAGCAGAACTGTGGGAGGCAGATTTCTCAAAATGTCGCCACATAAATCCACACGTCTTTTGTGTGAACTGACGTCCTAATAGCGCGCACCGTTTAATTCTAAGGTGACAAAGGACATTAAAAGTGTTTTTTCCACCTTCCAGGCAGCAACTGGCTTCCATTCATTCCGCGTTTCCACGGTCAGTTTCGAAAATTAAGAATTGCTTTGCGGCAATTCTTGCTTGAGTTAAGTATCAGAGAGAACATCCAGCCCAGGAAGCCAAAAACGCCCAGCCTAGCCTAAATCCTGAGCAACTATCTGAAAAAACCTGTGGTGAATAATGGATCAGCCCCTTTCGCCAACGGGATTTGCGGGTGCTGACACTGGTCCAAAGATGTCCAGGCTGCGATTCAGGTCCACACCCCCGATTCTCTCCCCCCTAATGTTTCCGACTTCCTGAGCAAGAGGATTCGATTATTTTGTTTATAACGCTAAACAGAGGATTTCTGAGTTTTGGACTGTCGGCCGGATAAAACAAGTGATGATATTATTATATAAAACTATTAATTGATAAGGAAAGTAAGTAATCAGCAGTCGATAATGAAGATATCTGGTCGTTTCAGCCCTAGTGTAATGCCATAACTTTGACCAAAAACAAGCAGCGTTTTATTCATTAGACCAGTATTATCCCACATTACGGTGCATTGCTCTGTCATTTTGATCCTTTTTAGTCTAAATGTTTCATTGGTTATGATTTTTATGTGAAGCTCTCAGAAGTGCTTCATAGATAGAGCAGTGCGATTAAGATAAGGCAGTGATTGAGAGGTGAAGAAAAACCCCAGATAAAGAGAGTCTTCAGACACCGTGGTGAGCCTGAGGCCCGGCTAACCGGGCCGTGGCGGGATATGCCGTGTGTGTTGCATTACGCAGAGTCGAGAACAAAGTGAAAATCTTAAAGGAGAGAAAGCCACTGAATGAACCTCGGAGGCTACGCCGCGCTTCGTCGTGTGTCAGACACGGGTAAATAAAATACTTCTTCATGCTTCGGTGAGGCTGAAACTCATCGGCGGCGTCTCTGATCCCAGAGCTTAACTTGACTTTACTTTGACAAAACATTTTTCTTGCCGTGATGTGTGGAAAAGCCCAGACTTACCCCTCACTGCACTCTCCAGCGCAGGGTTTGCCTTTTTTTTTTTCATCTCCATTGTTTTCACTTTTCATGATTAGCGGTTGTCCTGCCTATTTCCTCCCTGTCCCTGAACAGATATAACAGACTGAGAGACTGAGAATCACAGATGAAACAACTTTTACTGAACACAGGCCGAGTGAATTCTGCACTTTGGCTGTTTCCCCGAAATCTCCGAGAGGAAATGTGTGAAAACTCATTTGCACGTTTCCGGAAAATGGTTCGTTTTGGTCGTCCTCATTAAAACCGGTGTTTGCAGGATAAATTCGACGAGGGAGACTGTAATTGGAGACTCTTCGTTTAGAGGCTTTAGACGGACGATATCCACATTTCTGACGGCTCCCGAGGAGCAGGAGTCTGTCTGAAGTCAAAGCTGAGTAAATATTTCCGCCTCCTGAGAAATGGTTTCGCAGGTTTACTGGACTGTTTTGTGTTTCCACAATGATGCTCAGTTTACCAGAGAACAACAGCATTGGTCTTCTGACAAAATAATCTGAACTCAATACAATTCTTCCAGCGCTTTAATCCGCACCTCAGAGTCTTCTGCTTACATCGGTGGATGGAGTCGGTCCAGTTGTTGTCGTGTGACCTAAACAGGAAATTTTGTTCATGTGATAACAGCTGGATGTAAAGTGGTGGAGATGGTAAAGACGGTCTCTGGCGTCAGATGCGACTGTCCTCAGTCGAAGACCTTTGGCCTCTGGATGCTGTGACTGGTTTTGGCCTGGAGGTCAAAGACAGCTTTTGTTGAGGCGCTGCACAATTTGGCTTCGCCATATATCAGAGACTTGCTGTTGCGTCCCAGGTCCACCAGGCCTCTTAGGTCATGAGAACAAAAGCTCCTGGCCGTGCTGAGCTGACGGTTCAAGTCTCACGGTGACTGAACATTTTTCTGTCCTGGCTCCTGGATCACGGGACAGTTCCCCTCTGGGGGTCAGATCTCTAAAGATCTCATCTCAAACCTTTTTATTCTCAGAACCATTCCTTGCACTGAGTTTTCCCTAACTGTAAAACAGCTTTTGCTTGTGTTTTTTTTGTATTCGCTTATTCAAATGCTTTTATCATTACTCTTTGCGGCTGTGAAGCAATTTGTAGGCCTTGTTTTGAAAATCGCTTCACCTATAGCGCCGCTAAACCAGCGGGCAACACGCACCTGCAGGCCTGCGAGTCCAGTAAAATATTTTCGCCAGTGCAGTCGTGTGTCAGCCCATGCTCGCGCATCCGGGCTCCTGTACGGCGGCTGGTACCGCTGCCCCCCATGCGAGCATGGACAGATAGTCCTGGACCTTTATATTATCTGGCGAAGGTTTGGTGATGGCGTTCTTTGCGGAGTCTCGGGGATTTTGTTAGTGATGGAGTTTAGTACTGATGGAGGCTGTTGTGCTTTTTGTCAGCTGTTGGTCTCAAACAGAGGCAAAGTTTCAATTCGTCAAGCGGCTACTTTCTGGCTTTTACTGCTTTGGATGTTCACTGTAAAAGAGAAAAAGTTGAGAAAACAGCAAACTTCAGTAAAACTTTGAGTTGGGCGACTCAACTTAATGCTGTTGACCTACATCGGAGATGCATCAGTTGTTATATTAAAATGACTACATCCACTCTTTTTTTAACTATCAGGTTTTTGTGTCCAGTTTTTCCCCTCGTACTTTCTCCATCCTGCCTGCAGGAACCTTCCTGAACATTCATGACCCCTGTGGCTCAAGTCTCTTTCGTATTGAGGAGGCAGGAAGTGTCTGGGGTTTAAAACTGTCCCCGTTGCGGTTTCAACTGTTTTACGTTCGATCAGAGCAAAGACCATCAGACCCCTCCGAGACACGTGTATGAAAACATCCATAACGGCCTCCGTCATCCGACTCTGTTCATGTCAGGAAAAAAACAGAAGGATTTCTGGTACATTTGAATGCAAAATGCATGCATGTATATGCATGCAACACAACCACCACACCTTCTATAACTTCATTTGACGAGCGACTGAGCTCGTGATTTCCAGCTCTGTATTCACCGACGAGTCAACAGAACTTTCTCCCTCTGTGACAAATCACAGATTAGGACTTGAATTTATCTGGACTCGCTCCCTTTTGTTGAAACAAGAGACTAGTTTGATTTGTTGGGACAGTTGCAAGTTTTACATGAAACGCTGACAACTTAAGTTTCTAAGGCCTTACGGCTTGTAATTTTTATTTATGCCAGAGAAGAAGTCACAGTTTTTACAGTGTCGTTGGCTGTGTTTCATCAACGCGGACAGTTTTACAGACGCTGTAAAGCCCACAAGTTGCCACAGTATTTTTTGAGTGTATTTCTATAATGAAATACTATAGAAATACTATCCATACAGTTCTATAATGCTGAATGCCAAATACCACCGGCCTACTCTACCCTGAGCATCAGCTGACACAGTGCTCTAGGCCAACCGAGCACTTTCAACACACTCCTGCCTGAAGTGTTGTGTCAGCAAAATGACGCTCGGACATTGGAGACCGCTGTTTGCGGCAGTGAGAGCCGGTGTCTTTTATCCACGACCAACCGGGTTTCCCAAGTCGCCGTCCTACCTGGACCGCACCAAACCTTAACCAGATCAGAAAACAGTGACGTGAATCATCTTTTTCACACTGATTCTGTCACATAGAGTGTGTTGTCATTGGCACAGCCTCGCATACAAGGTTTATGTTGTGTTGTATGTCTTTCTTCATTCGGCCCGTTTGAACTCTTTTTACTTTCCCCCTTGAAGAGAATTACGGATTCACCCTGTTTGCCTAACTTAAATTGGCTGTTATTTCAAGTCACGTGCGTTTGAAAAACATACGCTGCGAGAAAAAATAGATAACGCTACTTATCTTTATCTTTCCACACCGTTTAGACACTTTGTGCTTTCCAAAATAAAAATAACCAAAACCCAGTTTATATTTAAACATGACTGGATGTCCTTCCTTTGTCTCATGCCAGCTCAGTTTTGGCGTTGAACTACACATAATCATGACTCCAAAACAAGATGCGAGGTAGAACCAGAAACTTGTCCAACACTACAAAATGATACCATGGGAGTACTGGGCCGCGGATCAGATGGCCTGATGATTCACCCGCCGAGTTCGACGCCACCGCGCTTTGATAGGCCGTTAACGAGGACAGCGCTCAGCTCCGCAGCCTCTCAGCGGATGTGCAATACCTTACTGCAGGCTGCTAATGAATAAATCCCATCTCACTCTGCCAGCCGTCGGGCCTCTGAAGTAGAATGTTGAGTTTGGTGGAGAGGCGTTTGTATCCCAGCCCAGTATTAATTAACTGGAGCTCCACGCTCCAGAAACGAGAAGAAAATACAAACACAACACAGGGAAATTTTTATCCCAGGCCAAGAGTGCTTCTAAACAGGCCAGAGAGATGGGGAGAGGAGGGAAGGAAGGATAGACAGTTAATAAGACAATACCCTGCTTCAGACTCTGTTTGCATAAGAGGAACCAGAGAGCTGCAGTCAGAGAAAACCAGATAAAAACAGGCCACAGAGACAGTGAAAGCGCTGAAATGAAACTGAAATTAAAATACCTCCTTGCAGACCTTGACAGTCTTTAATGGGTAAAAAGGAAAAATAAAACAAAAGGTGAAAAACAATGGAGATGATAAACCCTGGAATTTTAAAAAACAAAGCCTGAATATTCAAACAAAAGGTTTAAGACTTAGAAACCAAACTGGAAACTTCTTCCAAGGCTGCACAGTTCTCGAATTTTTAGCATTGAAAACGTGTCGAGCAATTAGTCGATCATTAGCAAATTAATCGACTATTCTGATAGCTGAATAATCATTTAAGTCATTTAACAAAGAAAAAAATAGACAAATATTGGCTTGTTCTTGTGTCCAAAATGTGAGGATTTGCTGCTTTTCGGTTTTAAATGATTGTAAACTGAATGTGTTGGGGTTTTTGACTGTTGGTCAGAAAAAAGAAGCAATTGTAGGACATTCCCATTGGGCTCTGGGAAGTTGACATGGCCCAATTTCCTGACATGTTCTGTACTAAATGATCATTCCATTAATCATAGAAAAAAAAAAAAACTTTCAGATTGGTCAAAAATGAAAATAATCTTTGTTTGCAGAAGCAAGAAAATGTATTGACTTATACCGAATACAACGACGGACAATGATGGGATACACGTGGCCGATTTCCTATCTGATTGAATGATTTTATAAATTCATCCATCCGTTTGTTTTTGCTATTATACACAACCTTGCACCAGGTCTCTACATGTAGGTGAACACCAACATCCCGTTCCCAACAGTATTTCATATTTATTCTGGTCTCGTCTTTCATAAGCATTGGGTTGTAAGTGTAGGTCGTCCTTTTCTAATCATAAGAGAATATTCAACTTTCTGCCACTTTTATAATTATTCAAATGAATTCTAATGATACTGGCCGGTATACTGGGGATAAAAAGACTGCCGACGTTCAAATCTTCTCCGCAGGTAAAGGAAGAGTTTCAGATTCCTTGAATACACATTTTAGTTCCTACGAACCGGCAGCTGTTTGAATTCAGTTTGGTATCATAAAAGTGTCAGATTTTTAAATTCCCTTAAGTGAGTTAAAGTTCTTGAAAGAATAGTAAAAATGTTCAGTAATGCCCCATCTCACAATGTTAAATTAAAATTCCTCGATTCAAACAAAAAACTACTGACTAACTGCATTCCTTGGCCCGTGGCCGAACTGTCCAGCAAATTTCATTTAATGTCTGAGTAGATTTTCTTGGATATCCTGCTAACATAAAGACAAACAAACAGACGGGACCGAAAACATCCTCCGCCCCCTCGGTGGAGGTAATAAATGCAGAAAACAGAAAGCATCAAAGCCTCGTGTCTCCAGGTTTGTGTGAGTAAACAGACTGGAGCTGCAGCTTCAGTCAAGCGAAGCAGAGTAACAGGATACATACATAATATGACGGATAATTCTGGACGCACACAGACCTAGAGAGGTACACTGTAATGCACCATGAAATACAGATACACAAACACACCGTATGTATTCTAGGAGAAAGACAGAGGCATGGAGGAGGAACAGAGGAGGGATAACTATGGAGGGAAAAAGGGAGAAAATGGCTCAGTCTGGGTCCCAGCAGGCTGACAGGATGGACGGATAGATAGATAGAAGACGGAGAGAGGAGCTTTAGATGGACAGAATGGCTACAAAGGTTTTGTCTATATATTTAAACCACCAGAGGAATGAAGAGACGGGGAGGAATGCAAAGATGTAGGCAGAAAGAAACAGACAGAGAGATGAAGAAGGATCATTTCATCAGACAGAGAGCGGGGGACAATGTCAGAGCCAAAGAGGGAGAGAGAGAGAAAGACAAAGACAAAGAGAGAAGGAGACATGAGAAGGTTGTATTTTCTTGGGTTGTTCACCCTGAGAGGTCCTCCCTGCTGCTGGGGGACTACCGCTTAGGAGGCAGAGTGATAGCTGGAGCCCCCTCCTCGTGGTGGTGGAGGGATTCGATGGGGAGATGCAGGTTGCATGTTAATTAAGCAGAATACTAATTGGAGAAACAGAAAGGAGAAGAAGACGAGACCACCATTTCAGCTTCAGACCCCCCTCCTCCCTGCGGGAGACCGGAGTCTGATGAGCGCTAATCAGACAGTGATTGGCTCAACTCTGAACTGAGCTGCACAGACTGATTTACAGACAGTCTGTCTGACAGTCTGTCTGTCTGACAGTCTGTCTGATTGTCTGTCTGTCTGAAAGTCTGTCTGTCCGATCGTCTGTCTGATTGTCTGTCTGACTGTCTGTCTGATTGTCTGTCTGACTGTCTGTCTGATTGTCTGTCTGACTGTCTGTCTGTCTGACCGTCTGTCTGTCTGACCGTCTGTCTGACCGTCTGTCTGATTGTCTGTCTGACTGTCTGTCTGTCTGTCTGACCGTCTGTCTGACCGTCTGTCTGACCGTCTGTCTGATTGTCTGTCTGACCGTCTGTCTGACTGTCTGTCTGACCATCTGTCTGATTGTCTGTCTGACTGTCTGTCTGACTGTCTGTCTGTCTGACCGTCTGTCTGACCGTCTGTCTGTCTGACCGTCTGTCTGACCGTCTGTCTGTCTGACCGTCTGTCTGACCATCTGTCTGATTGTCTGTCTGACCGTCTGTCTGACTGTCTGTCTGACTGTCTGTCTGACTGTCTGTCTGTCTGACCGTCTGTCTGACCGTCTGTCTGATTGTCTGTCTGACTGTCTGTCTGTCTGACCGTCTGTCTGACCGTCTGTCTGATTGTCTGTCTGACCGTCTGTCTGATTGTCTGTCTGACCGTCTGTCTGACCGTCTGTCTGATTGTCTGTCTGACTGTCTGTCTGACTGTCTGTCTGTCTGACCGTCTGTCTGACTGTCTGTCTGTCTGACCGTCTGTCTGACCGTCTGTCTGACCGTCTGTCTGACTGTCTGTCTGTCTGACCGTCTGTCTGACCGTCTGTCTGATTGTCTGTCTGACTGTCTGTCTGACTGTCTGTCTGTCTGATTGTCTGTCTGACCGTCTGTCTGACTGTCTGTCTGTCTGACCGTCTGTCTGATTGTCTGTCTGTCTGTCTGTCTGACCGTCTGTCTGACCGTCTGTCTGACCGTCTGTCTGACTGTCTGTCTGTCTGTCACCGTCTGTCTGACCGTCTGTCTGACCGTCTGTCTGACCGTCTGTCTGTCTGACCGTCTGTCTGACCGTCTGTCTGTCTGACCATCTGTCTGATTGTCTGTCTGACCGCCTGTCTGACCGTCTGTCTGACCGTCTGTCTGACCGTCTGTCTGACTGTCTGTCTGTCTGACCGTCTGTCTGACCGTCTGTCTGACCGTCTGTCTGACTGTCTGTCTGTCTGACCGTCTGTCTGACCGTCTGCCAGATTGAAAGGTGGTGTTGAGAAGGTGATGCAGCGAGTTGGGCGCGGCACGTTGGCCCCGACCTGCCCTTCAGGCAAAGCCTGTGGAAAACCACCACAAAGTCAGGAGACAGTGGTGATAACAACAAGTTTGAGTGGGAGTGACTCCGAAGCAAAGTTTTACATTCAATTTTACCATTCAGTCTATTTTGATGTTATGTGCAGTGCGTGAAGATGCAGAGAGGGCAGAGGAGTCAGACAAGGAAAGAGAGAAGGGAGAGAACATTTCCTGTCATATCAAACAAACCCTGAAAGTCACGGAGATACAGATTCTCAAATTTGGGGAGATTTGATTCAAGGATTTTCTGATCGCTGCTCTCTTTCTTTCAAAAGTTGTCTGTACGTTTCTGCCCCTGTGAAGCAGAAATCAGCAGTCGCACAAAATGCAGTCGGGGCATTTGCTTGGAGAAGCCAACTCTGAAGGATTTCGAATGTCAGGCGAGTTCTGAAGAACGTCACGTTGGCATTACCACTCACATCCGTGACGGTGAGACGAAAACAGATGAGCTATCGAGTGTTTTGGCATCTTCCCAAGGGGGAGACGTGGGGGCTAAAAATAGAAACGCTGTCACGTTTCAGACCCAGCAAGGCTTCAGGGTCCATGAGAGTAGAGAGGGAAAAACCTGCTCTGGGACAGTAGCTGCAGCACAGTCCCTGAACTGTATCCGACTCTGTTGATGCATTTCTATATATTTTATTTACTTTATCTTCCTACGCGTCCTTGTCTTTTGGACCCGTTTGTTTCTTTATGGCAAACACTGGAGCACTGAAGGAACGCACATTGGTTCCCCCAATGCCCTAAGCCCTCTATATGGAGAGGACGACTGCAGATTCCTACTAACGGTTGAATGATTTGACCGAACCATCCTCCACCACTGGGGAACAAATAGCAAAGATCATCTCTGATGCGCTTCCTAACCTACAGGACCGTTGTCTGTAGTCCGGACACATACGAGCAGACGGTAGGGAAGCCGGTGTCTTTTAGAACATCTGTCCGACATCTGTTGTTTAGGAAAGCCAGTCCCTTGCTGCACTGTCAGCCAGACCAGCTGCGATCATTGTTCTGATGTCGGTCAGTTTGTTTTCGGCGACTCTGACAAACTTCAGATCCTTTTCGAGTCAGTGGTAAAATCATCCCGAGGATTGTTCACTGCGCTCAAGGCTTTGTTCACGGCTCAGTGGATAATCTGCCCCACAGCTGCACTGCAGGGCTTTAGGGGCGGTTCCAAAACCTGTGTCTGGCTCTTACAGGACCCTTTTCTTGTCTCAGATGAACCCCAGAGGGTTTTTTTTTTTTTAAACCAAACAGACACAACGTCAGCTCAATCCAAGCCTGAATAGACTCTGAGGACATGGGGCTAAATTACAGAAATTGGTTACTGGAACATGTTTAGTTTGGTTCAACTGGCAGTGTGTTAGAAAAAACACTCAGGGCCAATTACTGAAGAACTCACTGAGTATATTTACACCCACAGTGGTGCTGGGATGCGATGTTAACATTAAACATGGTTATGCAGCTTTTGCGTATGAGCGTAACCAGGTTTCTGATGAATTTGAGTCAGTGCAGATGTGTTTTTTTGTCAGTGTTGTCATAAAATAAAGTGTTTCTGCCGGTCGTTACATTCATTCAGCCACAGCAGGCTGCCGACTTTAGTGCCACCATAGCAGGCATTAGCCAGAAACCTGGATAAGATGATTACGTGCCGCAATATCCCAGTTTCTTTTGACTTGGAGCACTACAACAAACATATTTATCCAGGCTTCTGGAATCAGGATGTGGTGTTTACACGTGCTAACGCATAACCCGATTAGAGCTGGGATATCAGCGTCCATATGAATGCACTCAGCGAGACTTTTTCTGCCGTACTGGCCCTGGTTCGCTTCAACCCCTTCACCGAGCATTCGCACTTTTTACCTGCACGTCGGGCTCAGAATTGTGTCGTTCCCCTGTGTGTTTCATTACAGTGCGTGAACACGGACAAGACTGTAACACATGGCAATGAATCGTGTAGAAAACGATGCACAGTTGATGTAGAATAATTCCATTTGATACGATGTTGTAGAAAATGTCACCTTGGGTTTTAATATTTCATTCGTCGTGGCTTTTCCGAATATAATGATGCAAAATATAAATAAGAGGTTGTCATACAATGTGGAAAATATATTATATAAAACCTCCAAGCCACTTCAGGGAATATTTAATGAGAATATTGCTGATTAATCAAAACATCCAGCTCATTAACTGCAGATTACAACTGGAGATTTGAGGGCCTTACGGCGAAAAACAAAAATCTCCCTGATCACCTCCACCTCTTGTTAAAATGAGCGACGCACTTGGCCTTGATTCCCACCTCTCATTTGTCTGAGAGAGTCTTAAGAAGGTGGCAAGCATCAGGCTTAATTGAAGAGCGAGAAGTTGTGTGTTTCAGTCAAACCTTGTTTCAAAGCCGTGATGCGTCGAAGATTTGATTTGCTCGGCATCGCCGCTGGCGCATCACAAAACGCAGGTTAATGGTTTTCAAATGTCAGTCGGCGAGCGGGTGAGAGAAAGTGAAAGAAAAAGAGGAAGAGAGAGACATTTTATTTCACATGGCTGAAGGGTCTTCAACCCCCTGATTAGAATTCAGACCTTGAAGACTAAAGTTTCCTCCCAACCAAAAACCCGACCGGAATGGAACTGTCTCTTCCTCTTCAGATGCCCCTGACCAATATCAGTTTGAGCGATTTCACCCAGGCTGTAACAAGCAGTTACACCCAGGCTGTAACAAACAGTTACAGCCTGCGTGAACCGTTCTGAAAACAACTGGAGCCTCTTCAAACTGTGACCTCCATCTGTCTGTTAGCGGCTGCTCTTCTCGCACGTCTGCTCGTCAGGTCGATTTTTCTTCCCTCTAAGGTGCAGTGTGCTCCTCTTATTTCTTATCCTACCTGCACATCTGTCTTTAGTCAGTGTTTCATTAGTCCCCTCATTAGATACAAGTGAGAACAAAGAAATTGGATTTTGAGCAGAGCTACGAAGGATGATATTTACAGTGAAAGAAAAAAGGTGAAAAGCTCCTTTCTGACCCTGTCCTGTGTGGCCGACAGGTGTGCTGGTGGTGAATGTGACGTGGAGGAAGAGGACCTACGTGGGAACCCTGCTGGACTGCACCAAACACGACTGGGCTCCTCCGAGGTAACGCTGCACTCTGTTTTTCCCTTTTTCCTTCTCTTTTTCAAGCCACGCAGAGCAACAGGCAGCAGCGGAACATTACGGCGATAATATATGTCCAGCAATGTCCATTATTCACTACACGTAGCCATGCAAAACTGACCGTACCATTTTTCCAAAAAGGTCAGTAACGACATGGCTGAAACAGTTGCTGAGCTTTCTAAAGCGTATTTGACAACATCCCTGCTGGCCCTAATGAGCAACTTAAAAATAAATCTACTTTTTGCAAGGCAATGAATTCTGTCACTTTCTTATACTATTAGTTGATTCTAGTCTCTTTCTGGCAGTGGCAGGTCTCTGATGTTTTCCCGAGAAAATTCAGCGATTGTGTTCTCGAGATCTAAAGACAGAAATCTGTGAAACTTGGGCGATGTTGCGTTGTACTGAAACACGAGGCACGGCACATTCACACTGATCCGGCTCCGAGAAGGTAGCAGTTTGCTGCCTGACAGGGGATGGCAGCTGGCAGCAATAGTCGGCCTGCATTAGCAACAGTAAAAACGGGTTCCAGCATCAAACCCCACATTGTTTGTTCGTATCGCAGTGTACAGTGTGTACCAAGCATTCTCCAAAACACGTCCAAATAAAGCCGAGGACACAGTATGTTTGTTTAGGTGGGTAAATTGCTAAAGAGGTTAGTAAGTACCATTTCAGAGGCCATTTTCAAGCCTCAGTCTTTAAGATGGAAAAACGGATTTGTGGTATATGATTAAAATCAAGGTAGAATATAGGAAAACTTCTATAGAAAGCACTGCTCCCTACATTCACCACGAGGTTTGTTCATGTATTTGTTCCCCTGTACAGACAGAGGCTGCCGACAGCCTTGAATTTCTATTTTCAACACAGCGCGCCATTTTGTTCAAGTTGGATGGTGACTGGCTTGTCACATTGCCACAGGGTAACACGGAGGTAAAAACAGTCCGGACTCCGGTCTACTTTGTGGCCATATACAAACGAGGCTGCCTGAGGAGTGGATGCTTTGCACTGTGTTTGCATTGTAAATGTCTATATGTACAGCAGCCGTGTGTCAGTGCCCGGCGCTCAGACTGGTGAAGTCAGGACTAAAATTATCCTTGAAATAGAATCTTATTGTAACTGTAACCACATTTTTATTTCTCTGCTTGGTTTATGTCCCTGTTTGATCTATCGTGTTTAACCATTTTATTGTTGTTCTTATTGGCTTTTGTTTCCTGATGATTGTTTTTTTTGTTTTTTTTTTTGATTTACCTGAAAAGAGCACTTGTGCTTTCAAAGTGCTTTAATGTTGCTAAAATGATAAAAAGGCTAAATCGGCTCCGGGGCTGTCAGCTGTTGTTCCGTGATGTGCTTTAACAAAAACCCTCTCCACTCTCCATCACAACTGTTTTACAAACGGAGAGTGGTTTTTGTAATTGCTGAGTGGAAAATGTGACAGTCCCTCCTCACGGGGCTGAAACCTCTCAATTATTGCTCCTGCATGTAAATGATTGTTGTCATGGCAATTACAGCTCAATGTCAGAAACCAGGGACTAAATTGCTTTTTTCATTTGGACTCTTGTCACTGCACGTGTCTGTCAGTGGTGACTGAATGTGATTTTATTATATAATTCAACGGAACAAAACGCCTCCTCTCTGATGACTCATTATCAGTCTGTAACCGAAAGATAAAAGATGTAATGATTAATGGCACAAATGGAAAACGAGTTCGAGGTAATTAAAAAACAAAAAAGTTGAATCTGAACTACATCACTCAATTGATCAAAATTGCTTTTTAAATAGTGGAATGAGAGCTAGAAATATCCTTGAAATGCCAAAGGAAATACGTAAAATTTCAGTCGCATTTCCCACAGCTTCAGTGACATTCAGGGACACACCGATGAAAAAAGCAATTACAAACATCATAGGAAATGTGCGATATCATCGTTTTAAAATCACAGAGGGGGACAAGAAAGTCTAGTCTCAACGTGCTCTGCAGTCTGTTCCGTTAATAAGGTGATTAATACCCTAAACACTCTTTCCAAGGTCAGAATTAATTCATTGAGTCTTTAACACCAACCAGTCCTGTGATGTAGCATCGTAATTAATGCATTAAAAGGCCGGCACAGACGCAAGGTTCAGGACCCAGCTTCGAAAATAGAACCTCACAGGTTTTTGATATAAATAACAATGTGTGAGTTTAGAAAAGCATCTCCAGTGTTAAGATGCAAGGCACTGTGGTAAACAGCATCAAAAGACTTCAAAGCAGAAGGGACAGTGTGTGAATACAGAATGTCTCCATATCAAATACGGAGATAACTGTGGATCGTACAGTTATCAAAAGAGAAGCAGGCTTTATACAGAAAAAAAAAAACTGTATCCTCGACGTTTGGGTGAAGTGGTCCATATGAGCCCGGAATGATAATCTGTTATCTTCCGAGGTTTTTGTCTGATGGTACAAAAGTTCAATTTGCATGATGACGTGAACAAGTTGTCTCGGTTAAAACCTTTCGAGAACGTAATCAACGAGAAAAACAGCCTTGTTTTCATCTTGACGGTCTGATGTGTTTTTTCAGTTTATGTTACAGGATTTAGGAATCTTGTAGGAACTCGATACGACACGACACGACACAGCATGCCACGGTATGGCGCCAGGTGAAACAATACGCTGCGATGTGACACGATACACCGTGACATGATGTGATGCAACGCAACACATTGTGATGCGATAGAATGCGATGGGAAGTGTCGCAATGCCGAAGGACGTGATAGAGTCTGACACATTGTGAGATGACACCGTAATATACAACACGATATTATACGACACGATGTGATAGGACGGGATGTGATAGGACGAGATTCCATTTGATGTGATACTACACAATGGAAACAATACCATTTAAAATATTAAGCGGTGATTAAATTTGAAGTGATTTGATACTTTTTGACACGACACAACACAACATGAACTATCTCATCCCTGTTCCGGGTTGTCAGTAACTGATTAATAAGAGGAATTCTCTTCTAAATCCATTGTTTTTCCTCTTCCTCTGTCCAGGTTTTGCGAATCTCCCTCCAGTGACCCTGAGTTGCCAGGTGGGCGCGGCCGGGGGAAACGGATGCGAATGGCCATGGCTGAGCGGCCCTGCATTGAGCCAGCCCCTGCTGCCAAAGTCAGGGGTCTGTCACAGCACAGGAGCCGTGGAGGTGGTGTGGCTGGAACTGCTGCACCTATCCACAACAAGGGACGGAGAGGCAGCCTGAACCTCATCAACAGCAACTGCCGAACTCCTGCTTCTTTCTTCACTGTGGAGGAGGTGAAATCTTCCAACAGCGCCTCCACCCTCTCGTCTGGGAAGCGAAAGAACAAACCGCCGGCTGACCTGGACCTCAGCCTGGTCTCTTCTGATGACATTAAAAACGGAAATGGGAAGCGGATTCGAGCCAAATCCCGTAGCGCCCCGTCCACGCCGCAGGGCAAATCTGACCCTTCATTCATGGATCCAGGGGGAGGTTGTACCTCCTCACCACCTCCTCCACCCATTCTCATAGACTGCCCCCACCCCAACTGCACTAAACGGTACAAGCACATTAACGGACTGCGCTACCACCAGACACACGCGCACCTGGAGGCTGAAGAGCAGAGGAAACCGGAGCTGGAGCCCATGAAGGATGGCGAGAGTGAGGAACGTCTATCAGACTGTGAGGACACCATCAGCAATATGACATATGACCTCTCAGAGACAAACAACGGCACTAATGCCAACAGTTCCTCTAAGAAACCTGCTCCTCTATACAAAGTGACCACAGTAGGGTCTCCTAAGAACAGACGGTTACTCCTCAGTACTGACCACAGCCCCATGGCCAACTCCAAAACCAGAAGAACCTCACTGCTAAAAGATGGGCTGATCGATGACCTCAGCAACCTGCCCATCATCTCAAACATGACTGTGGTTCTGGAGAACTGCATGGTACCAGACAGGAACTCCACGGTAGAGATGCCCAAACTGGAAGCCGAAGGTTTGATCGACAAGAAGGGAGGTGCATGTGATAAGGGCAAGAAGGCCAATGGGAAGGTAGAGAAGCTGTCGAAGTCACGGACCAACCGGCCCATCGCTCCAGCCCCTGCTCCTCCCAAGCTAATCGCCATTCCCAACGCAACCTATCCCACTGGCACAGCAGATACTGCCAACTCACAGCAGCCCTCTCCCATGGCAGCCGTAGGCCTCACAAGTAAAAACCTTCCCCTGAAACCCATCAAACCAAAGCTGAGCATCGTTGTGGAGCCGAGTCTTGTCAAAGCCACCCTGGTTACCTGCAGCAAAGAGACCAGAAAGAAAGAGAAACGGAGGCTGAAGGACAAACATAGCAAAGATGTGCCAACCAGGATGCCTAATGGAGACAGCAGCGGAATCAAAATGGAAGATGGTGGTGGTGGATCTAAAATGGGTATTAAGGAAATTTCAGGGAGCCTTCTGAAGGAGCACCTCAGTAAGCAGGATGTAATGAACGGACTCACAGAGAGCCAGGAGAGCAGGATGGCCAGTATCCGTGCAGAGGCTGACAAGGTCTACACCTTCACCGACAATGCCCCAAGTCCCTCCATTGGCAGTTCATCGCGGCTTGACGCAAGTGGTGGTTGCCTGGCAACAGCAGACAGCAGCAAGAACAACAGCCCTGCCTACTCTGACATCTCAGATGCCGGGGACGATGGGGGATCTTCCGAAAGTCGCTCGGATGGACTCAGATCCAAGTCTTGCTCCTCAGCCTCTTCCGAGGTGAGCTCTAACAGTAACCATGGTAACTCTGGTAAAACCCCACCCACTGCCCCATCATCAAAAGACTCCCAATCCCCATACTACCACAGCTATGAGCCCTACTACCTGCAGGGCTACATGCAGTCGGACAGGCAGAACAGCAGCAGTGTTGCTTTCCACAAAAGCTCTGCCCATGACGGCAAAGGGAAAGACAGAAAGGATGACGTGAAAGAGGATGACAAAAGCTCCTCCCACGAGTTCTCAGACTCCAAGAAAGGTGACGTGCCGCCTCAGTCTCAGCTCCAGCTAGCCATGAGTCAGACCCAGACCGCCTTGGCCCAGTCCCTGTACTATGGCCAGTACTCCAGAGGACTTTACATGGACCAGAAACTGTTAATGGCCTCCAAATGCTGTGACCAGATGCCCAGTGCCAAGCAGAGGGGCGAGAGGGGACAGGGGATGAGAGACAGCGATGACATTAAACATATGGTTGGGGGTTCAGCCAGTGGACCCATGCTAGGTAAAGGTCCAGACTGTGCTAAAAGTTGCTGTCCTAAACCCATCCTGTCCTACGTGGAGATGAGTGAGAGAGGAGAAAGGGGACAGAGTCTGGGCTTAAAGGCTGTGCACGGTGGCATGGTGGACCAGCACCAGGTCTTGATGAAAGACTGTGATGACATCAAGTCACCTTCCTCTTCCTCTTCTTCATCACTCCACAACCCAAACAGTCAGACAGATCTGGACTCAAATGTTTCCTTTTCCAGTGTAAGTTTCTCCCTCTGTCTATAACCTGCCGCCGCCGCTGATGGTGTTGTTCGTGTGCTTTATAACCGTCGTTGAGTGTCACAAAGAGATTAATCACACATTGCGTACAGCTAAACCAATAGGTGCTAATATCAAAGACCATTACTTCTCTGGTGCTGTAGCTCTGCTTTGCCATACTACTTCAGTCATTTTGCTTAAAAATCAAAACCGTGTAGTTTGATTTGATGGATGCAAATGTTTTTAATGTTTAGATTGAGAATCAATGGAGGAAATGTGTAATTCCAACTTTAACCATAAATGTGAAACAAAAGCAGACAAAAGGAACAAAGGAAACCTTTCTAATACGCAGCTGTTGTTTTTGGTATGAGTTGCTTTTTCAGAAAGCCTGTACAGATTTGTAACCATGTCATCTCACAAAGCATTTAACAAATAACTCTAGCCATGCTGGGTCATGTAAAAAGGTTGTATGAATTGAATGAAAGATGTGTTGGGGAGGGTAGGTTGTGTTTTCCTTCAGTTTGGCCTAAATTCTGCAGTTGATCATGTGTGAGACGTGTCTTGATTCGTGTCATTGAGAGGGACGCCACACTCCTCACATCCCTCCTCTGAATGGCCGCCTGCTGTTGAAACGTCGTCATCCTTCATCAACATCACACCCAGAGCCAATGATAGATGGTCTGTCTCTGGCTCTGTTCACTCGAGTACACAGTGTTTCCTCTATAGTCATTCAGCAGCGGTGGGCCGCCGCAGCAAGAAATTCTCCAACCCTGCCAAAAAGAATATGTACAAATGAAAGTCATAAATTAGCCTTGCTTTCCCTCCAAAAAACACAAAAGAGACAAAACACTAGAGGGCTAACATATAGAATTAATATGAAAAAGGTATTTAGTATTAGCTCTGCAACTGGCCATATAAACAAAAACTGGGACAGAGACATGGACCGAAGTTGAGCTGACCTCAAAATGACTCCCACCCACCACTGTTAACAAAGAATTATAGGGGAAACACTGCAACTAGCACCAACACTTGTCCCCATCGATTTAGCCCTCAGACGGCCCTGCCTGGGCTCACCGCCTGGCTCACAGCAAATACTCAGAGCTACAGAGTCAACATGGAGAGGAGGCCGAGGAGGGTGAAGCAGACAGGGGAAAAGAATGGGGAGCTACGGTGGAGCCTGCCGGGGCCAAGATGACCTCTGGAGGAGGAGGTGGAGGAGAGAGAGGAATGGGTGTGGGCGGAGATGCTAAAAAAAACAGGGTCCATGGATCCCACGATCTCCCACCTGCCCTCGACACAGAGGATTCAGACCGGCTGGAGGGGCTCGATGATCAGGCCCAGGAGCCAATAGGAGGGCTGTCTGAGGAGTCCCAGAGTGCCCGGGCTGCAGTGTCTCCTCCCATGACCCCCCAGCAGCCCTACATCCAGTACCAGCACTCCTCCTACCCGGCCTACCTGGCAATGTGTGAGAGCGGCGGGGGGTCCTATAGAGGGGTCTCTCCAACCCTGGTGCACAATTACCCAGGTAAGAGTCTGAGTAAAGGTTTGGGATAACATTAAAAAAATAGTTTGACATTTTGGGAAATATTTTATCGAAAATATGAAGCTACGGCAGTTGGTTATTGTGGCTTAGCACAAAGACTGGAAACGGGGGAGACAGCTAACCTGTCATTTTTAATATTTTTATAAAAATTTAACAACCTATGGGCTATAATATATTAGTGAGCTTTAGAGGTAGATGGATATAATGGATAAGATGGCTTACACAGTGAACTAGAGAAGGATACATTTTCTGAAAAATTTAAGTGTGCTTGCTTACACTGAAATTTGCAGGTTTTAAAACTGTAAACAAGCTAAATGACGCAAAGTACCATTTCTTAGTCTGTGAAATATTGTATTGGTGCTCCAGTTTAAGTTGAAGAACTCAAATGCATTGAAGTGTGAGTTGAAGTTGAAGCACTGAAAGCATTTGAAATGTCAGTTGAAAGTTAAAGCCCTGTAGGCAGCTGAATCATCAGTTTGTATGTAAGTGAGAAAATAGCCAACAGTTGAATAGTAAGAGATGAAAGCCTCTGAAATGTCATTTGATGTTTAAGCACTGAAGGCAGTCAAGTCAAAAAAAAAACAAAAAACTAAGAGATAAAGATAACTGAACTGTCATCAGCTCTAGAGCCTTATTTCTTTTTGTTTTGATTGCATGGCCCTCATTTTCATCAAATAGGCCCTGATAAACCCAGTGTATATTGCCTGGTCAGTGTCAAATAGCGGACAGACACAGATAAAGACTAGCTGGCAAAGAAAGTGGCGGATTTAGCCGCTACCCTGTCCCTACAAATTCTGTTTCTATACAACTAAATTGCAACAGCAAATAGGTTTTTTAGGAAATGCGAGTGCGACTGGATTATGTTTTCTATTAACATAATGGGGATGTGTTGTGAATTTAGTCGCAAAAATGTTAAAACTGAACGTATCGGTAAAATGTTCACAGACAACGTATTTGTTTTCCACCAAAATATCTGATCTTGCAGTGCGGTATCCACTGGTAGTGACACCAGCATCACTGACCTGTGTTATGGTTGTGCTTAGACTCTCAGAGCACTTGGTTAAGGTTCAGGAAAGATCATGGTCTGGTTTAATACAGAAAAAGTTCAGTGTTTTCAGACACAACCTGTTTATTTACATTCAACCAAAACCACCTTCTTTACCTTGGATGCAAACTCTGGTCTCCGGTGTGACAGTCATGCGCTTTTTACTCCCCCCATCCACCCGGACCACCTCCTAGCGACTCAAAAAATATGTTCCTCTGATCATATTACAGCCAGAGATTATGTTTCCTACAAAACATATTTGGTGTTGCAGTTTAGTGTCACAGAAGTGTAATTTCTGTGAGACAGGGTTGTTAAGCAGCAAAAGAGCCAGATGTTTTTCCTCAGGAGGTGGAGGAGACCAAACCAGAGCTAAAGGCACAGTGAATATTGGACTTACCTTTATTCAGGTGGACACAAACACCACTCCAATGAGATGACAATGGCAGCAGATGTGGAAGTAGGCAGCTTATCGCTAGTTTGTTAGGACTTAGGAGAGTTCATTTCAAATCAATGCATTTCTGTTTTTGAAAGAAGAGACAATTTGAAATCCTCAATATTGTTAAATACACTAAAGATCACATCCTAATAAATATTAATATTTAGTTTAGAACGCTTTATTTTTCCTTTGCGGTGAGTTTTACATTTTGCCAAAAAATCATTTTGTCCTAACCGGTGTTGGATATCTCATAACAGGATATCTCACTTTGGGTTCATTCTGTTTATACGGTGATTTTTCATACACAGAGAGAAGTTCTGCTATTTTTTGTTGTGTGATGGTTTATATTGAAACCAAACACACACACAGTCTCGGTGGAACACAGCTAGGTTGGTTAAGCTCTGCTGTGTGCACAGCCCATATATTCACTATTCCTGAAGCGAAGATAAACAACACAGGGACTTTGGCATGCCATCATAAACCTCCCAACAATCATGGCTGGCGCTTGTATGGTGGGCCACTGGAAAACTGGTTCGCTAATGTCTAAATCTCTGACGCTGTGGTGTGTCACTAATAACTGAACTGACTGGACGTGTTTCTAAGTGGAGGTAAATGAGACACAGTAAATGGTCTTTGCTTCAAAACACACTGAGCTGGAGTTCGACGAGACTCAGCTAAATTAGCCGAACTGTTAGCTAGTAACGTGCCAATAGCCTCATTTAGCAGCTGTTTGCTAGTGGCTGATAACCTCGCTATGACTCAAAGCAGATTTGTTAACGCAGTGAGGGGATTTTATAGAAGAATGTGAACATTTAAAAGCCAAATTTGAAGAGTTTGTGCTCGTAGAGTATTTCAGGGAAATGGCCCTGTAAACTGTGGCCACAAAGACTGGCAAGCTGCTGTTTGTATTTTGCTTTAAACATGATGACTTTCCCACGAGGGAACTGTCTGTAATGTATTAAAGTATTTTTAATGGGGTTTGTGCCGGGTTTAAGAGATTTAAAAGGGTAAGAATCACTTTAAATTTACCAAATAGCATCAAGCCATCACTGTATTATTATTCATTTTGCAATTTCAGTGAAACTCTAATGGTTTTAACCCCTTTAATTCATTCACAATCCCTCTTAAAACTCTTCAATATGATATAATCCATGAATGATAAATTCATTCATGGATTCATTGCTTACCAAATGTGAGATGAATCCCGTAAAGCTTATTAAGTATCTAAGATGCTGCTGAAATTGCACTGTTACTGAAAAATTAAGGACCTTTATAGGAAGAAATTCAGGGGTCAGGATGATTTTTTTTCACCTCAAAGAAGAAACATTTGGCTTCCAGCAGCCTCTGCATTACAAAACCATCTTTAAACTATGAAAGATGCAGCAAACAAAACAAGAAATAAATCTAGATCTATAAATCATACACCCGAAGGTGTGTGTTAAGGTGCTGCACCCTACGATATAGACTCTAGCCTCCAGCACCCAATGAAGATTGCTATTGGACACTATCACAAATTCAGGGACCGTATCTTTAACTATTTGAGTGGTAAATAAAGTTTCAGAAAACAAAAATGTACAGCTTCTTTGTTGTAGATGGCCACAGAAAGTCATTGTTTGCCTGTGTGTGTGTGTGTGTGTGTGTGTTCACCAGGTTTCCATTATCCTCTGTACGGTAAGACGGCGGGCAGGGAGGAGTCGGAAGTGACTCCACCTGGCAGAGGAGGAGCGGTGAGCAGCAAGCAGAGCAGCGACTCGTCCTCGTCCTCAGCCATGGAGCTGCTGCAGCAGCAGAGCCACCAGTACCACGGAAAATCCCCTGCTGTGAGACATCGCTCGCTTTACTGCCACATCCACACCGCAGCTCACAGCGTCACACCTCCAAATGTTTGTTTTCCTTCATGTTTCCTTCATACGCTGCAGGCCAGGATCCCAGTAAAGAAGGTTAAACACAACGCAACAGGAATCAGAAGCTAAAATCCTTGCTTGTAAAAAGTGACCACGCTAATGCTTGATACAATTAACTGCGGCGGTTCCACTCTTCGCATTTAACGCAATCACCCTGGACAGGTACATTTATATTGTGATTCATTTATTGAGTTTCTAGCAGTGAAGACCATATTACACCAGGGCGACACTCTCACAGCTGTTACATTAACACAAAAAAGTATATGGACAAATCAATGAAACTCCCCAAACAGGTGTAAACAACGGACAGATTGGCTTCATCGCCCCAAACACATTTGTAAAAAGAAGAGGGTGAAACGTTGGGAGAGGGAGGTCATATCGTTTTTTTCCCGATCATCGTCACGACTCGCTTTTGTCTTTTTTCTCTGCGGAGTTACGCAATCCTTCCATTGCCATGCAGTTCAGACTGCACCCACTGTCCTCTGCGTTTTCCCTACGACGCGGTTGTAACTGCGCATCAAATGCAGTCCTAGCATCGATTAAAACCGAGCGCCCTTTCAGCTGCTGTATGCTACAAGTGTGTTTGCTTTTCATAGTGGAGTGAAACGGGTGAAAGCCGGTGGCTGCCCGCAGGGAAATAGCTGACTTTGGAAAATTGTCGACAAAAACTTGCAGATCCATTTTTATGATCCTTTAACTTTAAGGGGAATGTTCATTTTTGACCCTCGAAATAGTAGTTTCATTATTCTTTTCAAGTCCCTTCGATATTCAATTTGTAAGTGACTTATCACCTCTCTAACCACTTCTGCACATGAGGTGGATGTGCCATACTACCACTTAATTACGGTAAGAGGCCTTTACTAAGGTTTTATAACTGCTGTGGCATTTGACTGCAGCACCCAGGGGTCCAGTCTGCATGGAAACACTCTCAAATTTGCAATTATCCAGTTACTAGAGCCGGAAAATTCAAATACTGGCAATAAAGTTGAGTAGAACTGAGGTGGGAGGACGACAACCTCCACAGCTTTGTCTTTGTAGAGAGAGAATTTTTTTACTACAGAATTATGCAGCTACATGAAAATATACTCAACAAAAAACATACACAGAATTACTGTTCTTTACTACTGCATTCAGCGCTTTTCAGTCTCATCAAGCCCAGTAATGTCAGTATCCTCCTAATGTGACTATAGAGAGGCGGGAAACAAAAGACACGGTGTAAATGCAGTTGTGTGTGCGTGTGTGTGTGTGTGTGTGTGTGTGTGTGTGTGTGTGTGTGTGTGTGTGTGTGTGTATTCTACAGCCCGGCGAGAAAGGTTCCCCTGACGGAGAGAGAGAGACGGAGAGAGAGAGGAACCACGTGTCGTTCGCCCGACACCTCCACACGCACCATCACACACACCTGGGTATGAGCTACAACCTGATGTCAGGACAATATGACATCTACCAAGGTACAGCTACACCGTGCTCCCGAAAATCTGTCAAGCTGACGGGCACTGGCTAATTTAACCTGTCACCAGACACCCCCCATTACTGTGCAAAAACCTGAAAATAATGTTCCCGAAATAAAAAAAAAGGGACAAACATGGTAGAAATGGGGTTTTTTTTGGCAGAAAAAGGCCTGTAGCGAGACCCTCTGTTTGGAAAACACTTTGGAGCCATGGTCACAAGTCTGAACCAATTCTGTGTCAACAACCGTTGCAGTGATATGAGGATCCTAAAACGCTTTGCACAGATGGATCAGGAGACTTAGAGCTTTCAAACGGTGTAGAATTTGTCACGGTCGTGTGAAGATCGAGTCCAGCACAGACCATAACACACCTGAAGTAGTAGTACCGAGACCAAGGCGCCCGACGGTCAGGACGGTGCATTTTAAAAGGTTAAACGTCCTGAAATAAATTCCACATTGAGCTTGCGCTGGTTTTTATCGACGCCATCCATCCCAGCCAAAATGTTTTGCTAGGATGGAACAAATAGGTTGTTGTTATTAGAGGAGCACATGTCGACCACTAGCCACCATCTTTTCTACCCAACATTTGCTCTGAACTTTTTTGTTCTGACTTTTTCTGCTTCCAAGAGGTTTAAAAAGAACTCCTGTAACTAAAAACCGTGTGATATACTATTGTTGAATGAATGTGAGCACAATCATTGTGAAGTGTGAAATTCTGATGTTCAGTACAGTAGTAGAGATTCATTTATCTTGGCATGGCAGGAATAACTTGCTAGGGGGGGCACGGGGCAAACACGAGCTGCTTGACCCCATTTAACCCCCTATTCCTCCCACAAGTTATATCCGAGGTGCACAGTTTTTCCATGCCGGGACATTACCTAGATCCAGATTTGTTGCGGTAATGTGATTAAACAGAACGTGTGCAGCATTTGAGCACAACACTGAAATAATGAATGTCTTAAAAGCAGATTTTGCCACAGGGACCCCCTTTGAAAAAGGACCTCAAGATCTGGTAATAAAGCAGGACCCACTTTGATGCCCCTATTGAGTTGATACTGTGCTTTAGCCGAACATATTCCCAAACAAATTTTCAGTCTATTTAATAGGGGAAACCGACTAACACGCAGTGGAGCTTGTGGCAGTTGCCTGCTTTTCCTGACTGACATCTTCTGACATCTATAGTTTGCTTGGGAGAGCCTGATGAAAGGGAAACTTTGACTCGCGGCTTATCTGCTAATATAAATGTTTTGTTCAGGATGTGACGAAAGGTGGATTCTAACCGAGCACTTGCTCCTCTGTGTGTTGAAGGGTTGAGCTCCAGGTCGCTGGTTTCCAGTCAGCAGGTGTCAGGACACTCCTCTGCTGGTAGGTTTGAAACACTGTGAAACTATGACCTGTTACTACCGGACTGTGGTCTCATAAGGAGGACAGCAACCGCGGTTGGAGTTTTTTTTTTTTGCTTACAATATTTTGAAGGGCGATACAGTTTTTGAATTTCAGAACTTAGCCCGGCTTGCTCTCCATCATTTCTCTACACACCTCCAAAAGCTGATTTCCATTTTTATATTTCTTGATAGGGGCCCACTTGGAGTGACTTTCCATACTTTTTTGTCTAGAGGACATTATTTCTCGATCATATAGAGTAACAAGACTACGTCCAGACTCAGTTGGCAGTAATATGAGATGACATGATATAATTTACTAATTTAGAAAAAAGTTGATTTAATGTCAAGTTACATTTATGATTTACCCGTTTAACCTGGTAAATTACTCTACTTTACATTACTTCATGATTCTGATTCAGAATTCAGAATTATGCTACTGTCAATGATTAAATTGAGCATGAATGCTCGTAAAATGAAGGCATTTTCAAAATGTCAGTTTCAACAGTGTTGACTTATTAGAGTTAAGATAAAATGCAGCAGGCTAACATACATAACACTGAACAAATAGCCTGTGTTTCTTGTATTAAAACCATGACACACACACACACAAACAAGAAACTGTAGTGGCAAATTTAGCCTCGCTGTGGTGTCTCTTTCGGCGTCTATGATCATTATTTGTCAGTTTCGGTGTTGAATATCTTCTTCATCTCTGGTGTGATCTCAGTGTTGATCCAAACTCAAGAACTATCCACTTACTTTGCATCTTATGAAATTAATTGGGAGCAAAACAAGCAGGGAAATTGTCTCATCTTCACACTGTCTGGTGGGTCAATAAATCTAATATCTAAACCTTCTCTCTTGGGAATAACAGCTCGCTGCTTATTTGGCTCTGTGATGCTCCTGCCTTGTTGCTTAAATTATAATCCAGCAGATCAAACCCACTCTGCAGTGTTTTCCATATATTCTCGTAGGCTATATGTCACTGCCGTTGTTTGAAAGTGTGAAATAATGCAGCTGGTACCTGCCAGGCAGTTAAACAGCATAATGTGATTATTACCGTACTGGTGCGACGACTGCAGTTATTTATAGATGGTAATTGCTGTGAAATAGAGGAGATTAACAGGAGCGATGCTGACAGTGGAAACACAAAACAGCAGAGAAATGAAGAGGAGCACCAGTAGTTTTGTAAGAAAGCCAAAGCACGGGTTGTAGCTAACCATTCAGGCCTGATATCTGAAATCCCTAATTAATTATCTCCTTATTACCGCCGCCAAGGAGGTTATGTTTTCACCCGTGTCTACTTGTTGCTTTATTTGTCAGCAGGATTGCACATGAAGTACTGAACTGATTTGTACCACACACGGTGGATGGATGGGGCACGGGCCAGGGAAGAACCCATTGCATTTTGATGCAGATCCGGTTAAATCCGGGGTGGATCCAGGAATTTTTTTATCACTTTCCTTATCATTGCGAGATAGGGCTTTTTTCAACGTTTTGGTCAATATTCGGCCCTGGCAGAGGATTGTGCTCTACTGAGCCCCATTCTAGTCTTGAGATTTTAAACTGTTTGCTTGCATTACAAAATTAGTTTTCTCATTATCTTGACCAAACAAATGGTGATCATAAAGGTAATATACATTTTGTTTAAGCATTCTTTCTTTATAATCTTGCGTTTTATGGTGTTGTCTCATTATCTTAAGGTAGAGAGAGACTCCATAAAGACATCGATTTAGATCATTTTATGAGATAACGAGATATCGTGATCACAAGGAAACGTTTGGTAAATTGTTAATGTTATAATGAAATCATTATGTTGGGAAAACGGATTTAAAAAGTTGAATGTAAGCACCATCTGATAGCTTAACATAACAAGATAATTAACATATGATGTCTACTGGTTTACATACATACAGCCATACGTTTCCATACATTGTTTTTCCCATTCAAATCCTAGTAGCTCAATAAAGTTCTATCCTAGAGAAATAGGAATCCACTGAATGCGTCAATCATCTTTTCCTCCATTTTGTCTGAGGGTGAAATATAATTTTAAGGCTTTAATTTACAATGAATGGCATCCTGCCACTTCTCCAGTGTTGAAGTTTGTATGCGTAAATGCGGCATTTAGTCCTTTAACTACACATCTCTTATGTTTTACATCTGTTTTGACCATTTTCCCACAATCCCTCCAAATTTAACGACCATACTGGTCGCCTGTCCCTACCTTCGGGTAGGAGCAATAGGAGTATACCGGCTGCAGTCGTACTGGACCCTGGTCGTCATGGTAACAATAATAAACATGCAGTTAAGGTTGTACAACAAAACAATCGGATTCACACAGGAAACAAACAGCGGTCTCTAGTGTGAAGGTCCTGTATTTGTCGACCCATCCATCCATCCCGACCTCCTTTTTCACTCTTTACACTTTGTAACCTGACTTCCTCCTTTGCTCCCATCATAGTTACTACGGGCACTAGAGGCCACCTAATAATAGAACGTAAGTATGGGTCGTAATAACCTGCTTGGACAGATGACCTATGGGCTCGTTTTCTGTAAGAAGACAGTCTCTCACTTCCATAACCATGCTTAATTTTTGATTGATTACCTGCCTTCCAGAAAGCTGTTAGAATAGATAGATAGTTCATTTCAATTGCTGTGATAGTAAACCTTAAGAGACTTGCTTGAAAGACTCCGTGACAGTGAACAATTTATTCCCCTTTTTTTGTCAAAGCTATTTCATTGTTCTGTTGCAATGCAGTTGGATGCACAAGTCAACTTGAAAGCTTTGCTTTGACTGAAACATTTTCAACTTTCAACAAACATCTTTGTTTCCATTTGTGTTGTATAGAGCTGTAAGCACTTGTTCTTTCAACTTGGTAAATGGGAAATAGCTGTAGTGGGAAATTGTGCTCTAATCCAAAGCACAATTTGCCTCTTGTTCACCCATTCACACACTGATGGCTGCGAGCCACCGTGCAAGGTGCCGGTCTGACCATCAGGAGCAATTGGGGGTTCAGTGTCTTGCCCAAGGACGCTTTGACACGTGGATTGGCGGAGCTGGAGATCGAACTACTAAAGCTGTGATTAGGACGACCCACTCTCCCTCCTGAGCCCCAGCCACCCCTCTTGCTTTTTTTTGTTCGACTTTCTTTGTAGTACCGACTCTCAAGAATTTGCTCAGTGTACGGTCTGAACTTTTTTCCTCTTGTCTCCACAGAGGGCGAAGGGAAGAAGTAGGACCATGTGACCACGTCTCACATGAGGAACGGCAGATTTATCAGACATCAATTCCATGGTGTTGAATAAGCTTCGCCTCGCTGAGAGGCAGAGAACAAAAACAAAAAACCTCTTTCATTTATTACTAATGACAACCTCCTGTTTTATAACACATCACCCAGGAGCCGGTGGGCTGACAGAGGGACAGACAAATGAATGGATAGCAGGATCGGGACCTTTTTGAAGGAGGAACTACCTGTACGAATCCAGAATCATAGACTTTTGAAGCTTTCGGTTTTGCGGAGTTTGGACGGAAGCAGGCGGCGCATATAAAGCAAAACATCAGAGCGCTGTGCACTCAGCCTGCTGTGGTGTTCAACTTTATAAAATGCACATTTATTGTTGTGTATTATGATGATGATATGACTGAATGTACTGATGATGACTTACTTTATCCCAATAGTGTTGATCGTTTTTTTAAACTTCTATTGGGAAACAGCATTAGGAAGCTAAAAAGTCTATTATTATCCTTATTATTCTCATTATGATTATTGAAGTGGTCCTCCTCCCTCCATAGTGCTGACGCTACATTTGTATTACTAACCTGTACTTGAGCGTAACCATGTTGATTGTATTGTCTTTATGTGAGAGTAAACCTTCACATTGACCTGCCCAGTGCCATGTAGGAACCCAGTGGTGTATATATTCTGTACAGATTCATGGCAGAGCACTAACATGCTTTATCGTACTCTATGTTGATCTCCATCAGCCATGCAGGGGAGCAGCAGGCAGAGCTGGGGAAACCAGCAGAAACAGAACCACAATGTCATTACTAGCTAAGTTCACTTCATCTGCAGCAGTTTGACCTGGAGGTACATGCTGTACTGACATTGACGCTGATGTTGCATTTATGACGTATCCCATTTGGTGAGAGCAAAAGTTCAGTGAGTCATTTGGTAAATGTAAGCTCTAGTTTGTGCCTCTAAAGTAATCAGTGTTTTTATATTTGAGAGTTTCAAGCCACATAAGGCTCTAGGGGTGGCATTGTTGGTCGGTCATTGTTGGTCGGTCAGTCCACCACTTTGCTTCCGTCTGAAATATTTTGACAAATACCGGATGGATAGCTATGAGATTTGGTACAGACCTTCAAAGCCATTAGATGGTGAATGCTAATGACTTCGGTGATCCCCTGACATTTCATCTGGTGCCAGGTCAAATTTTTCAGTTGTACAGTGAAATATCTCAACATTCTCCAGGTGGACTGGCAGAAAATTTGGTACAGCTTCTTGTCTACTAGTGATTATATTCTCCCAATGGATATGAACCGCTGTTTCTATCCAAACCGGTGCAGAGTGAATTGGAATTTTACCTATTCCTCACAATGTATATTGATTCTTTGACCCAAACAAAGATGCACACTGAGCCAAAAACCAGTTCTCATTTCCTGTTTCTTGTCTTTGTTTAGGTCGAGGAAGGATGACGATCCTTGCGTCAAATTTAGTGTACATTAGAGGAAACACTTTAGAGTCTATAAGGATTATGGTCTTGTCTCTTGGTAAGGGTTGTAGAACAACCTACGAGGTTTTGATTGAGAGTGGCCTATGTCTGTTATTTGAATGTGATCATCAGTCATCAGGGAACATATCAGATATTGTAGTTGACAAAACAATCTAACCTCAAGGTCCATTTAGAAGCAGCTTTATAGCTTTGGATCATACAAAATTATTGTCATCAGCAAATGAAGTCTGCCAGTTGTCATGGAAATAAACCACAAGTCCTTATAGTGCTCGGAAAAAACGAACATCTACAATACCATAACAACCGGGCGAACTGCATCTGCTGAGGACGATTGTGTGATATGATTGAGAGTTCCAGGGAGATTTTGTCAACTGCTGTTTCCAAGTTCAAGAATAATCTTTGGCCCTCTATCTCAAATATAAAATCAGAGGTACAAACTGGGGCAAAGTGAATGAATGCTAATGATGGATGCCAGTGAGTGATACTGTTTGAGCGTGAGAGGTAGATGTGCCAGTTATACTTTTAGTCACAATACCTCGGAAGGACAATTCCAGTGTTAACTGAGTTTTTCCTCATTTTCTAACATCTACCTTACATTACCTCTACAGCCAGCATTACACTCAAAAATAAATGGAATTCGGTGTGTTCGCTCAGGTACGATAGTGACTTTATTACCAAAAAAGAAGCTTTATCATTTGTCATTTGAACTTGTCAAAATTTTTCACGCTCAGTTCACCAGTTTTTGTACAGTTCTGTCTTGTTTTTCGGAACTTAGAGACTGTGTATAAAAGCATTTACTTGCAGCACCATATTCAACAGCAGTTTGGGAATATGCTAAATTCAGTTTAGTTTAAAGTATAGCATGACAACTCCAAATTGATGCTTTCTTCTTGACTGGGATCAAGTCATGATATAAGACAGTGTTTCTCTCATAATATTCATTTTGAATAATGAGTAAAATAACAGACAACTAGAAAATATCATTCAACACGATTAAAGCTAGAAAACCGGCTAGAGTATAGCGATAAAAAACAATACGGTGATGCTGGAATTCAGTAGAAACTGATCACACTGGAATTGTCCTTGAAGTAAAATGCCCACATTCTCAGTGATCCCAGTGGGGATGCATCCTTGTCTGGAGTCCCATAATTCTTTGCCCAGCCTCTGCTCCCAGGCCCTCTATAAGCTAACTAGCTCACTGCAGAGCCTCTGATAGACAGAGCGGTCAGGTTTTACCCTTGGTGCCATACCACTGCCACGTCTCAAGAGCAAGTATATAGTGCCAGTAGGCGTTTGCTTGGGCATCATCAACATCAGCCTTTAACCAGTCTGAGCCACAAACCACATTCTCATTTCCAAAATCTGGTGCTGCTAGTTGTCTTTAACATCTGAGCCACTTTCCTCGGGACACTGGTTGATCCATTCCGATTATCCAGACTACACATCTTGTAGTGAAAACGGAGTTCACAAGATTGCATCTGGCTTCTCTGGGGCTAATGAAGTAATTGAAACAAGGTCCTTTAACATCAATTTTATACTCTAACCTGCACCAGAATGATTGAAACACGATTGAAAAAACTGGTAGAGTCATACTGGATATTTGAAAATGAAGTGAATGAATTTGGAAATCAATTTGGTGGTGTTTGCACAGTTATAATGACATAATTGAGACCAAAACAAAATTCCATACCTTGCCAAACTTCTAAAAAGTTTTGCATAGCCTCATTCACCAGAGGTCCAGTTCATCAGTACTTCCTAGTAGTCAACAATCCTAGGCAGCCTGCTAAGTCAGATACCAGATATGGCCTTGCTGTAGCCCATATATGAAACCCAATTCTTGGGAGTGGAAAATATAGGCGGAATGTGTCGATGTGTCAGGATACCCACTGTCCAATTTTCCAGCATATTTCAAAATTTGGACCAGTGTTGGGTCAAGCCATTCCAGCTACATGAGATGTGACTGATTTCTTTCCATTTTCATCCACTTCACCCCTGAAGGTCATCTATCTATCTATCTATCTGGCGGTGGCATCACTTCTCTGATGCAAACATGTCAAATTCATATACGGCCGTTATAATGGAGCAGTTGATTTACCTTCCAGTTACGTCAACAGAGCTGTTTGCTTATTCATTTAGCAAACACTGATCGTTAACATGCTCCTGCTAGCGTACTAATTGGAAATGTCAAAAACAAGACAGCATTGTTAGCTGATCAGATACAGTAGTTAGTTATTTAGGTGATGGTGAATGCACAACACAATCCGGTATGGCCACCAGATGCTGCATTAACTAACTAAGCCCTGTTGCTGCATTCACACAATCTGCAATGGAAGTACAAGTTGGAAAACTGTATTTCCAGTAACTTGTAAATTTTGTAAATGCAGCATAACGATATATTGAATTTTTCTAATGTCACTGTGGTGCCACCACAGCTGGCAATAAAACCGCAGTAGCCCCACCTTGTCTTTCAGCGGCTCTGCCTCACTCACACAACACCTTACCTACATAGTATCAGTGATCATTCTATTACTTGAATATAGTGCTATGAACTCTGTTTACAAAATGCTGTCAACTTTTGGGAGACACAGTGTTGTCTCATAAGGCTGCTTGGTATGTTCAGTTCATCCACCCGATGTATCCATTTAATAACACACTGAAATCGTATAAACATGGAACCTGCTGTTGCTTTTTTATACTGTATATGCCTTAATTCATATGTTTGGCAATCATGATTAAAGGATGTTTATATATATTTTTTTGTCTGGAGTTTTTTTCTCAGCAGTGACACTGTTTCTGCATTATATTAACCAACATCAGTTTAAATGCTCAAAGAAAAAATAATTGTAATAATTCTATTTTACATTAAGGAGTCCTTGTGTCTGCAACACAGACAGTATTGAATTTTTGTTGACCTTATCATCTTTATGATACTTTTATAACCTGAAAAGCTATAAAATGTCTATAATAAAGTAGGATTTTTATGTTATAATAGAGAACACAATACAACAGGATTAGTCCTTCATCAGTTGCAGCATTGTAAGTCTTTGCTCTGTTTTGAATTTTGAATGTATTTTTAAAACCATGGAAACGAGTATAACTAAATGTACTGTTACATATTAATTTACTGAAACATATGGAGTCTACCCTCCACGGTACTGCTGTGTAATTTCATCAGTCTCAAAAAATGATTCAAATTAACCACAGCACTTCACAGTCTAAAAGTGTTTTTTTGCACGTTAAAAAAAACTTAAAATGAATTAATTGTGCAAGCATCTTGCAATGGTATTGCACCCACGTGCTGATATTTTTAGGCTCAAGGTCTGAATAAAGTAGGTAAGAACCAAAATAGAACTAAAAGACAAATAATATACACTAACTAAAATACATCAGAAATAGAATTAGGATCATGACTTTAACTATATAATGTATTTAATAATAAAAATAATAGTAACAACCATAATAATAATAGTAATCGTTATTATGATTATTATTATTATTAGTAGTAGAAGTAGTGCTAGTACTACTGGTAGTATTGTACTTGCACTTGCAGTTTGACCTCCCACCAGCAGAGGACGCTGAACACTCAACCGTCCCCATCATCACTTCCGCTTTTAAAACAAAATGGGTGGCGCCAAACCTTGACAACAAAGCGGCTGTTTGGGGTCTGCAACGGTCAGACCCTCCGCTGTGTTTGGGTTTTGTGCCCTCGAGTAAGTTCAGAATTAAAGGAAGGTTTAAAACGGAGTTTGGAAGTTTGAATGAACAGCCGGAAAGTTCCCCGTCAGAGTGTACAAATGCCAACATGGCTGCGAAGACAGACCAACTTCTTATCGTTGTGTCCATCCTAGAAGGTAAGCAGGATAACCTGAGTAACAGCTGAGAGTTCGCTTCTAAAATGAACTACACACCTTATGTTACCAGTGTCAACCGATATCAGAGGCTTCTGACACGTTTAGCATCAGTGTACAGCGGCTTCACCGGTGTCATTAGTCACGGCTTAAGGAGCTGGTTGAAGCAGCCTGTTGCTGGGTCCGTTAGATCTTCCCTGAAGTTACGGACAAGCTATTATTAGAGCAAGACGTCCACACCTGGAACATTCATCGTTTCCGTCACATAAAACAAAGGTTTGAAAGGCACATTTAGCACAGAGAGGCCCTTTGGAAGGTGCGGTGTATAATTAAACTTAACTTAGTCGGTACAAAGTACAGTAGACAGCAAAACTGAGTACACCCCTGCTCGGTATCACTGAAATGTTAACTAATCACAAACCCTGTCAAAACAATTTTATTTGTTTTTAGTCGAAGCCCAAAAAGAACGAAGCCAATTTGTTTGACGAACAAACTAATTAAATGATAATGAAATGTCAAACTGCAACAACAGTTCACCCTTCGTTATTTTTTATATATTTTGTACGTCCATCTTTATTTCTGATGACACGTTAGATACTCCTGTTGGTGGATGAAACCAGGCCAACACAGATCTGTGGAGAGATGCTCTGCTGTTCCCCACCGATGATTCTTTTCAGCTGCTCTTTGCTGAAAGGGGTTTTGTTGCTCTAACCTTTGCTTTAAAATACCCCCAAGGCTTTGCCAGATCATAGCTTTCACTTTTTTCTTCTTTACAAGCTCTTGTGTGAGTGTTGCAGCGTGTTTGGGATCATTGTCATTTCGGACAGTTCCTCTCCTGCAGAGCATCTTGAGACTGGGAGTCATCTTTTCATTCAGTTTTGGGTACAAACTTGCCTTCACAGTACCATCTGTACTGTAATGTCACCTCCCCTACACCTTTTGCTCTCATGCAGCCCCATGTCAACACGTCCATGTTACACAGTCGGCACACTGGAGTCACTGTGGTGGTCCTGGCCATGTCTACACCAAACTTGCTGGGCCCCATCTGATCCAAACAAATTTATCTTGGTTCACCTGACCAAAGAATGTGCTGCCAACATTCATCAGGTTTCTTTTCATGTTCTTTGGCAATGTTTAATCTGCAGTTGTGGGACGTTTTATGAACAATGGTTTTCTTCTTGAACGCCGTCCGTAGAAGCTGACTTCATACAATGTCCTTCACGAGGTCCGATCAGTCACTGAAACACCAGTTTCCACAGACAATCCTTGTCCCAAGTCAGAAGCACTGTCCCTTCTCTTTTTCAATGCAAGGTTGTGGCAATAGTGAACTGTGTGTGGCCTCCTTTTTCAAAGACGACCCCTGTGCCTTCTGTTATTGGTAGTACGGCTCTTTCTAAACCTCCTAACCACTGCTGCAGCTGTGTTTCAGCTTATGTTCAGTCGCCCGCTGATGCTCCTGTACTCTCTTCCATCTGTGAAGTCTCACAACCTGGTTTCTTGTTGTTCAGGCAGTTCCTTACCATGTGGAGTCATGTTGCATTAGACACAACTCAGGGCAAAATTAAATAACCTGTTGTGTTCACAGGTTATTTTAAAACCTTCTTCGTGCAATTAGCCTTAACTGGAAATCACATGTAATCCCTTTTAATGTACTGGGGTTGTACTTTGGGCTTGTATTTTAAATGTAGTCTATTTAGACTGTTTGTTTTGAATTATAGATAAGATCAAATACCCCACAGTTCAACTAAAATTTTGCTTTCACAAAATGTATGATTTTGTGGTCCTTTAATTTTGGCGTTTTTGTTTTGCTTATTTGTTTGGTTGCCTGGATTTAACTCCATCAATACAGCGATGAATTTTGATATATTGTGGTAAAGCTTAAATGCGTTGCCTTCTTCATCTTAAAGGCTGCGTATAGTGAAGTTCTGTAACATTTTGACTTATTCTGCTGTTTATCTCAGTGATATTTATTTTTGTCAGTAATAATGTGAAGTTAAGTCAGTTTTTATTCATATAGCCCAACGTCACAAATCATGAATTTTCCTCAAGGCGCTCGTGACACCCCCTGTCCTTAAACCCTACATTTCTGAAAAAAAAAAAAAAACCTTTTAATGGAGGAAAGAAAGGAAGAAACTTCAGGAATAGAAACATGGAGGGGGGGGTCCCTCTTAACAGATGGACAGAGGACAGACACGTAATACATTTCGTGTGTACAGAATAGACCAACACAGTAAATTTACAGTCTGCACAATCATGACGACAAAATTCTAGATAGGTTGTAAACATGTATGAAGAATATGATCTGGGATGTTGAGCACCTTCCAGGTGCCAAGAAACAAATAGGACATGAGCCTCACAACCTCCTCTCCCCCGATGTCAAATACAGTGTTGGAAATTTCTTTCAAAGACGCTGAGAGAAACAGCAAGATTTGGCAAGTAGGACTCTAAATGACATTAGGTCATTTGACATGAATAAAGGTCATTCTTAAGGGGACCCGTGTTGATTGACTATGTAGTTAGCAATAGATATGAGTATTTGCTACCTGCGGAAGTGGTTCCTACCAGCCATCTCTAAAATCTTTTTGCAAATACTCATGATTGGTGGTAATTTACCAGCCTGAGCAGGACTCTAAGTGAAAACCAGTTTAATCTCTCTATAACCAGTGTAGTGGGATGTGTTTAGAGAGTAAAGCTGTCTCCCCTTTCCCAGGTCGCCACTTCCCGAAGAGTCCTCGGCTCAGTCTGGTTGTTCAGGCGAGCTTTGATGGAGAGCAGCTCGCTACAGACCCAGTAGAGCACAGAGAGCAGCCGCAGTTCAGCACCGAGCTGGCCTGGGAGCTGGACCGTCGGACGCTGCACCAACACAGGTCTGCAGTTTGGATTTTCACAATACATAATTACAGACAGCCAAGATGAATTTAACTGAGAGGTAATGTGAAGGAAAAGTTGGTTTATCATTTATTCACTTTGGATGATGCAACTATAGAAGTTTCAAGGTCTCTCCCAGGGGCCTTAGACAGATGTTTTATGAGTCCAGGGACCCTGCATATGGAGCAGCCTGTCGCCTTACCATAAATGGAAATAAGCCAAGCTATGCCTATCTGAGCTTCAATTTATGGCCAGTGCATGTGCAGAGCGTGAACAACTAAATATATTTCTATCTTATTGGATGATGTGTTTGGGTTGAAGTAAAGATGAACAATAGGGACTGAGTTCTTTGTCTCAACAAACACTATAAAGATGATTGTAAGACTCCTTCTCTTGAGAGACTCTCCTCTGACTTCTTGTGATAACGTTTGTTGGTCTCCTATATTGTAACTTACAAGATATTTCACTTTAACCCTGTCAGTGATTTATGTGTTTAATTGTGTTCAGAGTCCTTTGTTGAAAATCTTCCACAACAGTAGATGATTAAAAAAAAGATAAAAATAGAGCTTTTCAGTAAAGAACCCAACTTTCTGTCACTTCCAACTCTCTCTCTGATAATCATTTTTGTTTTTTTTAACACAGTTGATCACACAGTACAGCTGCTTGTCAAATGACTGGATGGCTTTAAATCATGTTTAACTGAGAGTCACAAAAGGCTAACATGTGAAGAACTGCCATTAGATTTGGGTGGGCAGTGGGCTGAAAGCCTGGAATTACAGAATGTAGGACTGCAACTATTTTCATAATCGACCAAATTTATTTTTTTTTATTTTGTCGATCAGTTGTTTGTTTAATCGTTTGACACTGCACAACAGAGTAAAATGTCCAGTACACATTTCCCAGAACCCAAGACGACGTCATCAAATGTCTTGTTTTGTCCAACCAACAGATGAAGACCCAAAGATATCCAGTTTACAGTAATGTTAAGACAAAGAAAAGCAGCCATCTCTCGCAGTTGAGAAACTGGAACTGTCAAATATTTGACATCTTTGCTGGATAATTAACTTTCAATGACGGATTAATCAATTATCAAAATAGCTGCTGATTAATTTTCTGGCATTCAACTAACTGATTAATCAGCTAATTGTTGCAGCGGATGACTGCTGCCTTTAATTATGGCATTATCATAGCAATGTTAGGTAATGAGAACCCTCACGAGGACATAAATATCATGTTTTAACTTGACAGCAGCTTGACCTTCTCTTCCACTTCTCGTGTTGGATTTTGTAAAAATATTACCAAGCTGTGTAATATTGACGCATCGTGACGACTCTCTCCTCCCAGACTGCAGAGAACTCCCATCAAGCTTCAGTGTTTTGCTGTCGACTCTGTCAGCAAGAAGAGAGAGAGTGTTGGCTACATTGTCCTCGACCTCCGATCAGTACAGGAGGTCAAACAGGTAAATGTCTTCACCTTCTGTCTGCCTCGGGGGGGCTGAAGTAGTTGAGATGTGGTAACAAGCGATGTCCAGCTTCCGTTCACTGGGACCAGTAAAAAGAAGGTTTTCTTGCCCTGTTGTGATTAAAGCCTCTTATGAGGGATGTGGAGATGAGTTTGTTTTCTGTGTGTGTCTCTCAGGAGCCTCGCTGGTATCCACTGCTGAGCAGTAAATACACCAAACAGAGACCAGCCCTCCTCCTCAGCGTGGTGCTGGAGAACGACACCAAGCCCTCCGAGCCCTCTCCTGACAGGTTCAAAGCCAGGAAGGCCCCGCCCCGACAAGGTCAGCCGCTTCATCCATGCTGTTTGTTTTATTTGCTCTGTTCTCACGTCACTCTTTGTTTTTCTTATCTTTTGAATGTCACCTGTGTATGTAAAATTAATAGTCGTTTAAATAAAATTTTTAGTTAGCTCATACATGCAGCTGTTTCATGATGCAGGTCAAACCTGGGAAAGTCAAGGGAACGGGCTTAAACTAACACTTTGGTGAATAATTGTCTTTTGGCAGTGTGTCCTCTGTGTCTCTCTGGTAAGCTGTCAGTGCTTTATCGTGCTCTCACTGGCTCACGCCACACGGACTGTTGCTCTTTACAATTCACTTTTTGTCACTTTTATACTTTTTACAAGCTAAACATGATTTTGAAGCCCTCCTCACACTCTGACCTGTGATGAGTCCAAACCTCTGCAGAAGTAGAGATTCCTTTCTCAATCCGCAGATGTGAGTTGGGTCATCTGTGCCCCTTAATTAATGTGTGTTAAACTGAATGAATTTAGGACCTGCTTTACACTCATTTTAAGCCGTAATCCCAGTCATGGCAGGTTTGACTACAGCAGTTACAAATATTTAAAAAAAAAATTAGTTTTCCTTTGGGAAGTGAAAATGATCATGTAAATTATAGTAACATGAAAAGCACCATTAGATACAGGTTATTAGATCATTTCTGATAACGTTCTGATGAAATAGTTCTGTGTGAGGAGGACTTTAAAAAGTATATAATCTCCAAATGATGGCTGCTTCCACAACGAAGTGACAGATACATGTATTAGCCGGCATGTGACCTGTGTTAACATCCCACCCTGTACAGTATGCGCTTCCGTGTGTGTGTCTGTGTGTGTCTGTGTGTGTCTGTGTGTATGTCTGTGTGTCTGTGTGCGTGTGTGTGTGTCTGTGTCTGTGTGTGTGTGTGTGTGTGAATCCTGCTTATCTGTGCTCCCTTTCATATATGTTATTCAGAGTCTTTCACTTCCCACTGATCTACTTCCCTACTGATCACTACTTCTGCTGTTGCCGGGTTTCTAGCCTGTTTAAAGGGAATTGTGCTCTGTCCGTGCTCTATGTACTTGTGAACAGAGCCAGATTCACTTTAAGTTCAGCTCCAGTTGCTGTGAAAGCGTTGGCTCTTCTAAAGTCGAGAGAGAGTAGAGAGTAGAGAAGAATAATTTGAAAGTTTCAGTTGTAAATATTTTAAGAATTGCTGAGTAAATTAGTAAAATACGTGTAAAATAATTGAGCTAAATGGTCTGAAAGAAAAAGTTGAATGATGCTTACTGTGAGTGTTTGAGGTTATTGCAGAGAGCAACCTTTTTCTGGTCTCAGCTCCTTTGCTAGACGTGACTGTTTTAAATCAGATTCTTTTTATGTTTCATTTAATGTTCTCTCTTGTCCTCCTGTCTGTCGGGTGTAGGCTCTCCTGCAGTAACTGAGCTGCTCCCAGACAAGCTGGAGGCCGTACTGATCCCAGACCAGGGTTACCATCAGCTTGGACCCGCAGATCACTGCACTGACGTGTTTGTCCTGTCCGTCACTGTGGCCTTTGCCACTAAACTAGAACAGGTAAACACAACACTTTGCTCCTGACCCCTGACTTCACATTGATAACTTCCAAATGTGTTATTTCTTTAGATAACTTCAGATAATGTAGCCAGCATCACGTCACATCCAGAACTTTCCAGCATCTGGAATCACATGTGATTACAGAAAACGGAGAAACACTCACTTTCTCTTGGCTGGAATGTTTCACTCTTTGTTCCTGCTGTCGTTGTGAGTGTTGCTTTTTCCACTTTTCCCATGTAATGAACCCCTTCACTTCATGCTCACCTCAACGTACCCTGACCTCAAAAAACGCTACCTGGTGCGCAACAAAGAAAGGGCAGCGGAGGGAAAGAAAATTACAGCAGTTCATCACAAAATGACTTTGAACATCTCAGGTGGTAACTGTGGTTTAAACATTAATGCTTCAGCTCTGAACTGCTTCAACAAGCACTGTCCTCCAGAGTGTCATAAGGAAACACTGAAGACGCCGACTCCGTAGTCACTACCAAATTCTCTCTCACTGCAGTTAGAAGTAGGTGGAGACAGCATGTGGTGTGGTATCGTCAGCCCTTAATTCAAAACGTTTGGTGAATTGAAAAATAGTTACGTTGGTCATTTGTTATTTTTTCAAAGCAGTTTTTTCGTTAATGAGGCACTAAAAAGATAAGTTGATTTATTAGTTAGTTGATTGATTAACAGTTAATCAATGGCAGTTTTGATAAGTTGTAAGCCATTAATGAAATCATAAAGCTAAAGATTTCCTGTACATAGCTTCTCAAATGCGTATCTGTGTTTATCTGTCTTGTCTTGTAAAAGGAATCATTTGGAATTTTAGATCAGACAAAATAAACATTGTGTATTTATCACAGGGAAACATGGTTCAACATGTACACATGTTGAACCTTTTTATATATGTATATATATATATATATATATATATATTTTTTTTTTTTTTTTTTTGTCCTGTCTGTAGCTTAGTCAAAAATGCAGCCTTAGTGTTGTATATGCAGCTGAGAAAGTCAACAGATTGGGCAAAACCTTGTTCCACAAAGCTCCTTTCCAGAGTTTACAATATTAAACTTTAACTGAACTCAAAAAACCCTGATAAAAATAGTAAAATAAACGTCAAGTGATAACGTAAAGCGCCGCCTTCATATTTAGTGTTAAAATGTGATTTTGTATCGTTCCCCACAGTTGATCCCCAACACTATGAAACTGTCAGCAGAGGGGTCAGAGTTCTTCTTCTACTACTCTTTACTGGGCAACGACATCACCAGCGAGCCTTTCCACAACCTGCTGAGTCCTGACTTTGAGCCGGAGCGCGCCTCTGTGCGCATCCGCAGCAGCAAACAGATCCTCCAGACCTTCCTTTCTCAGCAGCCCGGTTTAGAGGTGAGAGTCAAGGTGGCTGACCGATACCTCACTACTACATGTTACTGGCCGTGTATCACCATCATACGTCCCCGCCTGTCCCTCCTCCTCAGATCCACCTGTGCTGTGGGAATCACTCTCTGGGCAGCACAGACGTTTCTCTCGCCGCTCTGTCCGCTGTTTCTGTGGATCTGGAGAACAAGACGGCGACGGTGGAGGGAGCGTTCGTACTCCAACCTCCAAAACGCATCAAACAGACACTGCCAGCTCTGCCTGCTGATCTGCAGCCGAACGTAGGAGTGGCTGTTACTCTGAGAAGAGAAGAGGCCACACCACAGGTACTCATCATGGAAATGGTTTGTTTTTTGACTCAAAACATAGTATTCAAAGTGTTAAGAGGTAGTTGTTGATTAAATTTGGTATTTCAGAATTACATGTCATTCATTTTCCTCATTCTGCATTGTCATGCAGAAGAGTCACGCTTTTTGATCACCTGGTCTACTTTTTACTCTTGTGTGTGACAAAGTAGAAATTACTGTGTGTGACGGGGTTAAGAAAATAACTGACAGTGTGTCCACCTGTGTTTTATTACCTGTTTATTCCATGTGTTATTGTGAACAAAGACGACATAGATTGACATTTTCTGATGTGGTCTTTTGGTGCAGATGCACAAACTAGAAACCCAGAAGAAACGCAGGTTTTTTCCGACTGCGTTTTTCAGAAACGCAGCTGTGTTCACCAGATGCTTCTTACAGAAAACTAAGTTTTGCGTGTCTGAGATATTAAACTACTGTTCATCTTAGTGACTAATCAGATCACCACAGTGCACGCAAACACACTTGCAAAATCTGGTTCAGGCTAGACAGGCATGTGCTTTGATTTGCTGTGCCAAACAATTTTTTGAGATCTGACAGGAAAACCCTTGAGTCCGCACGAGTCCCTCATAACAGGTTGACTAGTTTGAGCAGCTACTGAGACACGTCTTGACCTTGTTGTGATCAGTTCCAGATGGTACGGTTTTCAAACATGTTTGATTTCTTTGTGCTTCATTAGTATCCACCACTAATGAGATCAGTTATGTAGTTTGTGCTCCGTTACGTTAATATGAAAAGTCTGGGAGAAGAAACTTAGAAAAAAAACCCCCAGCAATATTGTCGTCTGTCCTTTCTCCAGCCTTTAGGGAGTAAAGATGGAAGTGGAGCTCAGATGCACTCCGTCCCTCCATCTGCCCCTCCCTCAGTTCCTCCTGCTGAACAGAGACCTCGAAGCTCCTCTCCAGTCCAAAAGCCTCATGACTCTTCTTCTCCACGTCCTCCTCTTCCTCCTCCTTCCTCTCATACAGAGAGTGAAGCAGAGAGTCTGCTGGAGGAGCTCCAACATTGCAAAGAGCAGGCAGGACCGGCAGGTGAAGCTCAAAATACCACGTCATTTTCATACAAGACGTTGGACAGGTCAAACCTTGGAAGAGTAACGTTGAAATTGTGTTTGTTAATGGTTCCAGCTCCAGATTTGGAGGTTCCTGTGCCACTACAGGGTCGGACCGAAGCTACAGCAGAGGGCGGAGCATCATCTGTCAGTGTTTCTGCTCCCAAAGTGTCCATCCCCTCCTCCGCCCATCACTACTGCTTCTCTCTGGACCTCCGCAGCCTGGGAAACCTCAGCCTGACACACCCCGTCGCTGCTACGCTCAGGTGAAAGACCGTTGGAACTTTAAGCATTGTACACTCACGTGAAGTTGGCCTGCATAAGTGGTCAGTTGCCTCGGGCATCTTGATCTCATCTTTCTCCAGCAGCTCCTCTTTGTTATGAAAACACTTTACTCACACGTGGACACTGTCACAAGTTGATTTTTTTTATCTGTAATTATCATTACAGATAAAAATGAATGGCAAAACCATCTTACTCCATTTTATGAATGTCCTTTTTAAAAAGTCTATATTTAAATATTTCAGGTAATTTTTACCTTTTTTTTTGTATTTTAGCCTCTAAAACTGCCAAGTAACCAACGACTCAGTGCACAACAGAGTTCTCGATCGTATTGTCGTTCAGCGATTGTTTTGTGTTGTTGTATTTTAGGTATTCGTATCAGTTCTTCGGCAGCGCAGCCCCTATCATGACTAACCCTCCCGTGGAGCTGCAGAGGAACATGGAGGTGTCTCTGCCTCAGTCCTACTGCGCCTTCGACTTTGCCGCCTTGCCACAGCAGCTCCAGGACACCTTCCTCAGGTAGGAACACACGGACACACGCGGAAAACTTTTATCTTAACATACATCTACATGCAGTGTACTGATGTGTTGGTAGAGTGAGAGGGAGGGGGGAGGCTGTTTGTCAATCGCTGATGATGGTAGTATAAATAATGATGCTATTTCTCTCTTACTGTTATTAAAAGCAATTTGACCACGGCCTGTTTATTGTCAGTGTTTTTATCTATTTTATCGATGTTTTGTCTGATTGCACTGTTTTTTATTTTTTTAAACTGTTTATTAGTAAATTATACAGTGCACTCATAGATGTCTGTTTTTTCTCCCACCTGCCCCTTTTTCTCTGATAATCATTTGCCATATTAATTGTGCTCGCTCTTTTGAAACTAGACTTTTTTTTAAGGTTTTTAAAAGGTTTACAGCTGGTCGTCAAAATAGCACAACGAACAACAATAAATACAACAAATTCAGATATAAACACAAAATGTATAGATGATACACAGCGTACTTCTCAGTGTGAATTAGCTGTTCTGTAGCATGAAACACACACACACTACCTGGATACATTTACACAACCATTTCTGTTTAATATACATATACATGTATCCCCTTTATGGTCTTTTTGTGTTTTACTGATGAAATTATATCTAATATACTTGGATGATAATCAAATCCTTAAGACAATATCTAGAAAAAAATGTAATGAAATGGTTCTGAGCTGCACTGGAATTCAATTAATCACTAAGGGAGTTTATTCTGCTTGCACAATAGAGTCCTTTAATATGTCATGTAGTTGTAATGCATCTTCGGTGTTGGGCCAACTTTCCACCTTGGTGGACATTAAAGTCCTGTTCTATTCTATGCTAGTAACGCCTTTACTCAGGTACAGTATTAATCCCATAGTGATGACCTCCTCATTGTTTGCAAGGTCATTTTTGGACCAGCAGGTGGTGCAATAGGACTCCATGTTTGACATTTTTTTCAGTCGGGGTGCTGAGTGACGTAATGTGTTGGAACTAATTTTGCGTGTATCTGTGTTTTTTATAGAGTTCCTCTGGTGGTGGAGGTTTGGCACAGAGACTCCACCAGCAGAGACCAGCTGATTGGGCGAGCCTCCGTCCAGCTGTCTCACCTGCTGAGTTCTGAAAGGAGCAGATACTTGGACTCAACAGGGGAGCAGAGCTGGAGACAAACTCACCAGGACCGGATCCCTGTGGTCAAAACACACTGGTAGGAAACAACACTGACATCAATATCATGACGGAAAATAATGTGGTTGTTAACCTCTGTTTAACCGCCGTGTTTCCATCCATCAGTCCCACCGAGAAGGTCGCAGAGTTGAGCTACTTGGCGACACTGGAGGATCTGGGATTGGTTAAAGCCCGGGAGGTCATCGTGTCCGACTCTTCTCAGGTGAGACAGCTGCATGAAATTGGTCTTATTAGCGAGTATTAACTGCAGACGTCAACAGCGGCCTCTCTAGGCGTGTCTTTCTTTATGAACAAGACTTTGCTCATGTTTTTGGGATAAAGAACATAAAATGTGTGTCAATGTGTGCTGGTGTATTTTTTTATAATGTATTAGCTCATACTCATCAACGCTTCTTATTTTTAACCATCCGCTTCAGTGCCTGGAATTGGATTTTTTTTTATGACACAACAGACTCATGGATGAAAGCATTTCCTTTTTAAAAAAAAATAAGATAAAATGACACAACTGTAAAATATAGTACTGAAAGCACAGTACCAGAATACCCAAATAACCAGCTTCTTCTTCGGTTCACAAGGCTCATTTTTAATCTGACCTGCATGAGTATTAGATGAGTTACTGTTTAAATGTTTTTTATTGTTTTCAATTTTTCAAAACCCTCATCACACAGTGACTAAAAATGTACAGTTTAAAGACTTTTGTTTCTGGTCACCATTAGAAATAGTTGCAAAAGTTTTACAAAGATTTTCATCCTGTTTTCTCAGAATGAACTTGTAGCCCCCACACAACCGTCCTCCCACCCTGCAGCACCCAGACCTGCTGCTCCCAGCCTGCCTACTGCCCTGCTGGGCCCCACAGCTCCCACAGCTCCCACAGCTCCCACAGCTCCCACAGCCCCCAGAGACACCCTGGAGTACCGCATGGCCCTGGAGCTAGAGCTGTGGAAGGAGGAGCAGGAGGATCTGTTTGATGATCAGGTAAAATCAGGACTGAAATCATTAGTGTCAACTTTTTTTTTTTTTTTAAACAAATGTAGGGGAGTTAACGATACTGACAGGTTCCGTTCTGCTCATTACAAAAATAGGAATAATTTAAAGAAATTCATTTTAATATATATAGACATTTAATTTAAAAACATAATAGTCTACAAACTAGATCCACGTGTGTGTGTGTGTGTGTGTGTGTGTGTGTGTGTGTGTGTGTGTGTGTGTGTGTGTGTGTGTGTGTGTGTGTGTAAAAAAAAAAAAAAAAAAAAACAAAACAAAAGAACAGCAGCAGTCTATTCTGCTGAAGTGTTTGTGCTGCTGCTTTTTATTTTGAAAAACTTTTACTACATCCTCTCGCAACAGGAAACAAGGTTTTATAAAAAATGTTTTCAAAAACTTGCATGTAGCTCTTGAAAGCTTGTGAACTACGGTGTTTTACTTTTTATTCGACTGAAGGTGATCAGCTGTTTGACTACTTACGCTCTTCTCCCATGTTGACTATGTGTTTCACGTTATGCTGGATTAAATATGAACATGAATAATAAAAGTATTTTATAATGTGTGTGTGGTTTTTTTTTTCAGTTGAGGAAAAAGGAGCTGAGCCACATGCAAGCATTGGCAGAGGAGTGGAGGAGGAGAGACAGAGAGAGAGAAGCTCTGGTCAAGAAGAAGGTGGATAGTCCACAACTACCTGCACACACACACACACACACACACAAATCAGACTGTAATGACGAACCCGGCTTTTCTCTTTTCTCTCTCTCCGTCTGCAGGAGGTGGAATATAATCTGTTGGAGGAGCAGCTTCAGAAGACTCTGTCTGATTTGGAGAAAAGAGAGAAACAGCTGGCGGAGGCTGAGCTAGAGGTCCGATCCTCCTCTGAGACTTTACACAGAACTGACATTATATACAGTGTCTAAGGTTTATAACATTTACGCAGATCATTGTATTATTGAGTTATGTGTGTTATTAAAATGGATTATGGTAGAAATTCGAACTTGTAGCAGCTTGCTTAAAAACACAGTGGGAAATGATTCAGTTGCTGTGAATTGAACTTTATGCTAAACAGACACACATGGAAAAATACTCACGCCTGTTAGAATTCACTGAAGGCTGTTGTGCTCACATTAGTCTCCTTCCTTACAAACCCAAAGCACCAGTGACAGGATCAAAGCAGCAACATCTACTGTGCTTCTGAATTTAGGACAGTTTCGATAAAATCTGCTCTGCTAGAAATTCTGAAATCAGTTCTTAACCAGAAAAATTAAAATGTGACCCACAGGTGTATTGAAGCTGAAGACCTGAACATAGTCGTAAAAGGAAAATGTGTCCACTTATTTACCCACTGATAGATTTATGCTTATGTTTGTCTTTATGTTTCAGATATGTCAGTGTATATATCTGACACTGACATTTTTTATCTGAACAACAGTTTTATCAAAGTTTATTGTTTGCAGAGTTGTGATTTCTGGAAACACAGATGCTGTGATTTACTACAGTATATCACTGAAATACTAGTAGATGTCATACAGGACAACTGAGAATAACAAAGACGTTCTGAAACTTTCTTTGCTTGGCACCAAACAGCAATAATGTTTTTGATGAATAAAGAGAGACTTTCTGAGACCGTAAAAATCAGCACCCGGTAATATTTACACAAAATTACAACAAAACTAGGTCTGTTATCCAGCTGCGTACACGGTGCTTGTTGATACAATTTGACACAAAGCAGTAAAATCTAAATGTCTGTTACTCACCCGCTTAGAGAATGTAACAGGAGTTTTTACCACAACGACAAGTCAATGAGAGAAAGCTTTAAATTAAATCTCTACATCCACGTTTATACACAAACTAGCTGAAAAGCAGGAGGGGTGACACACCTTTATGCACGTTTTATTTGAATTAGTTGATTTCAAATTCTTCTTCATTAAAACCCCTTCTCTCCATGTTGATCAGCAGCGTGGTTTAACAGTCTTGTGTGTGTGTGTGTGTGTGTGTGTGTGTGTGTGCTTCTGTCTCGTCAGACTCAGAGGCTGCAGAGGGAGCTGCGAGCTGAGCACAGTCTGACCCAGAGGGAGCTGCAGGAGAGCAGCAGGAGGCTGCAGCAGGAGTGTGACCACCGGGTGGCGCTGGAGAGAGACAAAGTGCGACTGATGGAGGAGGAGAGAGCCCGGCTGCTGCAGCAGGTAGAGACACAGATGCAGAAACTCTGTCTGAGGTTCTAAATGTCCAAGTTAACCTAAAAATAACAACTTCTTTTACCCGTTTCTTCTGCTTCTGTTCTGCAGATCGCAGACGGCGAGTCCCGGTATAAGCAGCTGGAGAAAGAGTTTCAACTCTACAGAGAACAACAGAATATCAGACCTGAGTTCAGACTGCAGTCGGAGATCAACCTACTGACTCTAGAGAAGGTAATCAACTAGTTTAAAATATTATTAATGCCAAGATAAACAGAAACTTATTATGTCAGACACGTAACTCGGAAGATACATCTACAGAGAACAGGAGCATTAAAATCCAATAAAAAGAGAAGAGAGTTGAAAATCGCTTGACAGTTATACAGTGTATATGCACATCAAGCACTGCATTTACAACAGCTTTATGTAAATGTATTTTTTGACTCATTTTGTTTATATTTACTTTAAAGAAAACTGCTGTCATTTGAAGAAACTTATTTATATATAAAGATTTGTACATTCAATATAGTAACTGGGATTAACATTTCTTTTTAACCATAATATTTTAGATTTACTAAGTTAAGAGAAGTTGTCGAACTTGTATCCGTAATAACTGTCCTGACCGTTTCAGGTGTGTGTGACTGACTGTGCTCTGTGATTATTAAGGTGGAACTGGAGAGGAAGCTGGAGTCCACCATCAAGTCCAAGCTTCACTACAAGCAGCAGTGGGGGCGGGCCTTGAAAGAACTGGCCAGGTTCAAACAGGTACTGTTGGTTTACGCAATACTGTGTCACTGCACGCTGACCAGTAAAGATTCAGACAGTTAACTTTTAAATGACCTAAAAAGTGGAGTCTGAAGGCCTGTTTTTACATCTTTAAAGCATTTTACCCTTAGCCAGCTGACCAGAAATTGCCTATACTTAACCCAAAGAAAGTGCATCCAAAAGTTATCCTATCAAGAGGCATTGTTTTAGCTAATAGACATTTTAAGTGGGTATCTGTAACTAAATCAAATTGTTTTCAACCCATGAATCCAAACTGCCTCACACAAGTGAGACGGCAGAACAGCAGATGAAGAGATACAGAGTCGGGACTAAAGATTATTTTCATAAATGCCTATTACAGTGTGAGTGGAAGTTGACATATTCATATGTCTGGGTTTTTGACAGTTGGTCTGACAGAACGAAAAGCTAAAAAAAAGCCACACCTCTGAGACCGATTTCACCATCAAAGTGAAGAAACTGTCGACGGCCGAGCCGCGGCCTTTCTGTCCTGACAGCGGTCATATTTCACAGCAGATAATAGTAGTTTTTCTGCATTGGAACGTCTGGCGGGGTCGGACGCCACAGGTTCCTAATCTGCTGCTGGAGACGAGCTGACAGTGTTAGGACGTTTAACAGTTCTGTTTAAAGACGGAGCGAGCGGAGGAAACTGAGCTCAGCCCCGCCGTCATCCGTCAGCTGATTATCACACCATGACTGTGGGAGCGTCTACAAATACACGAGTACACAAGTACAGCGTGGGTGATAGATGTGCTAAAGGTAGGACAGGGTGTGTAGACATTGGCTCAAATTAAAGTTCCTTTGCCTTAGAAAAAGCATCAGTACCGAGTGTAAAAATACTCATTACAGGTAAAAGTGCGTTTAAAATTTTTCTAGCGTACAGTAACATCAGCACCAAATGGGCTCAGTTATCAACAGTAAAAGTACTCATGAAGTAGAACCTGCCGAACTATTAACTTATTGTTCTAGTTGGTCCTGGTGGTGCTGAGTTTAACTACTTTTTATACTATTTGATATGTCGCAATGCAGCATACTTTTTCGGATGCAACATATTATTAGATGAATCAATAGTATGAATCATAATATTTGAAGAATATAAATTAATACATTGTGACGAATATAAATATTGAGTGAGACAATTTAGAGTTGAAAAATAAACTTGTCAGTGCTTTCTGGTGGACAAACTATGTGACGGAGACATTGTTTCTGAATCACCTAAAATATATCTTCGGCTGTACTGTTTTTTTTTTATTTTATTTTTTGGTTATTTATCGACCAACCTATACATCCAAAAGCTGGAAACAGCTGACAGCTGGGCTCCAGTCTTCCATCTGATACAACAGAGGAGTAAAGACTACAATATAAAAAAAAACCCCAATTTGTTTCATATGTTTATTTAATAAAAAACAGCTGATTTGTTTAAAAGGTTTTATAGCCATGCTAGTGGCCTGGCTGTGCTTTAGACCAGACTGGTGCCCAGTGGATGAATACCAGTCACTTTCGTGATCCCTCGACTTTTCCTCTAATGCCTCTAATGAAGTTGGCGTCTGTGGTTTTGAGTAAAATGTCCAAACTATTGGAATGATTACAATAAAATTTAATTATAATTAAATAAACACATTCATCAAATGATTACTTGTAATCACTTCAGTGATCCCTTAACGTTTCATCCAGCGCCATCATCAGGTAAAAGTATTAATGCGTCTCAAACTTTGGTTTCTGATCGTACACCTGCAAAACCAATGACATTCCCGTGAGCCTCAGCTGCACTTTGCGTTTAATGCTACTTAGCAAATGCTAGTGTGCTAACAAAATAAACTAAGACGGTGAACAGGGTAAACATACCTGCTAAACATCAACATGCTGCTAATGCTGCCCAGAGCACAGCCTCACAGAGCAGCCAGCACGGCTGCAGACTCTTAGTCTTGTTGAGGAGGTCACGTCAGCTACAGCGCAACTATAAATTTGGCTTTAGTGTGCGTGTGCGTGTACGTGTGTGTCCGTGTGCGTGAAGGAGAAAGAAAAAGAGAGAGCGAGAAAAAAAAGAGAGGTGTGTTTTTACACCAGAGCCAAATATTTAGCTGATGTGAAGTAGACAATGAAATGTGTGAGAGCCATCAGTTCTTAACAGTGCTCGTGCGCACACACAGACAAAGACACACACACACACACACTCATACTTGTACTTGTATCTTTGTGAGGACACGCTCTGACATAATACATTCCCTCGCCCGTCACCCCAACCCCAACATAAACCTAATTCTAAGCTGAACCCTAAAACCAGGTCTTAACCCTCAAATGGTGTGAGGACCGGCCAAAATGTCCTCACTCCATAAGGTCTGACTTAGTCCTTACAAAGATAGAAGTACAAGGACTCACATACACACACAGCACAAAGTGGGGCTTTAGTCAGCCTAAGACTAATGTAAACACACACAGACCTTATCTGACAAACTAATAACTGTTACTGACATTAACCAGCTGGAAAACTGGACAGATATTTTTCCTCCCTCGTTCTCTTGCTCTCTCTCTCTTCTTTTTGCATCATTCACCCCCCCCCTTTATGTTTTCTCCCCATCTCTACCTTTACTCACTTCTCCTACCTCCCTTTGTGCAGTTTTGCTGTTTTTGTTTGACATTTACTCTTTTCCTTTGCCCTTTCCTTACTTTGTCACTCTTTAATACTCTCGACCAACCCTTCTTTTCATATTTCCCTCTCTCTTCCTTTCTTTCTTCCTCTTAATCTCTCTATCCCTTTTTGTAGCTTTTACTCACATTACTTCTCTCCCATCCCCCTTTATATTTTTTTGTGCACTTTCTTTCACTCTTTCCTTTTCTTTCTGTTATTTCTCTCTTTTCAGACCCCTTTCTGTCTTTAATGGTCTCTCACTCTTTTTCTCCTCCTCACATCTCACCCTTTATTCGTTTCTGTTGCTTCTTTTTTTTTTTCCACCTCACACTTACTTTCTTTTAGTTGGTAACTCCCTTGCCCCTTCCTCCTTTTCATCCTTCCTCCAATGTGTCACTGTCATTCGTTTTAAGTCTTTCTTTTCATTTTCCATCTTTTCCTTTCTTTTCTTCTGCTCTCTCGCGCTCCGTCTCAGCCCTCCCGTCCCTCCTTCCTCCCCTCTCTAAGTGCCACATCATTGTAAAGAAAACATGGTGTGATTTATGCAGCTCTAAGGGGGTTTGGCGCTGAGTGTCACCCCTCGCCTATTAATCATCCCCGGGATTGCGTTGAGCAATAAGCTAGCCAGGCGCTAACTATTCAGATGTCATACTCTCGCTTTTTATAAAATATCAGGCCTGTGTTTACACGACCATCCGTCTTGGTGCTCGGCGGTTTTTAAAGCTGGGGCTTGTTTGGTTTTTCTCGGCCTCTCCTCGCCTATTTATTCTCTCCTCTCAGCGCTTCATATGGCGTGCTGTTTAGCTCAAGTCGGATCATAAAAATTCTTGTCCAAGGAATAATGTGCTTTTCAACCCAGGAGGTGCGGGCGGCCAGAGAGGCAGAGTGAGAATTAATATCCAGACCGCAGTGAGGTATTAGATCAGAGAGTCAGCAACAGTCTTTTTAAATTCAAAATATTGGGACAAGGAGCTTAAGTTGGTCTTTTCAGAAAAAAAAAAAAAAAAATATTGGGACAAAGAGATTGAAGAATTGAGCGTGGGAGCTAAATTTAGGGATTTTTAAGGCCCAAGTAGAAGGTCAGGCAACTAAAAGCTGGTTGCAGTGGGACAGGGAATTAAAGACCATAAAGAAAGAAACAAAGAATTCAGGATATATTTATATGTGTAAATCCAACAGTAACATGGGCCATCAAATACAAAAGCCTAATTTGCCAAACCAGAAACTTCTCCGGCGGACGCACCAGTCTGCCTTACGTGTGTCATATCATGTCTGAATGTCTGCTGCCCGTTGATCGTTATAGTACATAGAGATGAACTGGAATTAGTAGCATCCCCGAAGGGAGCAAATCTGTTCTTAAATGGAAGTCATAATGTTACGGATTATAAGCAGTTTTTAGATAACGGTTGGTAAATGAGATCCCGAGAACATCAGGACACATCACGAGGTTCATCTCTTTAAAGCCTCTGTAATAATAATAATAATTGAGATGGTCTTTTTATTTTGCACCAGTATTTCATCCTTAAGGTTGGTGTCCAGAATCCGAAGATGACGAGTCTTTGTGTCATTTTCACCTTTTGATGTAAAATCTTCATTCATCTGTAGATGTGTCAGCAGTTAAGGACTAACTTACCACTCCAGTGCAAACACACACAGACCAGTACCTCAACCACTGCTCAGTACAGCTGATAGTTAAGATACTGATGCAAAAACAATACTTTTTAATAACTTTCTATGGGGAAAAATACACGTTCTATTTAACAAAATTAGTCAAAATTCTTTTATGCCACGACCACAGAAAATACTGATTTTCTGGCAGACAAGGTACATTTTTATGTGTTGTGTTTGTAATTTTTAATCGATGAAGGTTTTATTATCTGATAAACTATCCCAGAGCAATTTTCTGAAGAATACCTTGGCTTGATATCCCTTTACCAGTTAATCATTCTAGCTGAAACTAACCTTAAAATGACTTAAACTGACTACAAACAAATGTTGAAAAAAAGGAATTGTAGTTTGAACACCTTTGCTTAATGGCCATGGCGTAGTCATGGTATTATCTTGATAGCACACTAATAATAGTATTCTGATATAGAAAATAATGCACTTGTTGGAGGCAGTGCCACGTCACCTTGCACTGTGGTTATTGTCTCGTTTGCCCCATCCGTTACTCTACTTTGTCAAGAAAACCTGCCATTGTTTTCTCGATTTTGATAAAGATTAATTGGTTCAATCAGTCTATGAATTGTGAGAAAACATGTGAAAAATGCCCGTCACATTTTTCCAGAGCCCGTGGAAATGTGTTTTCAAATAGCTCGTTTTCTCTGATCAAGAGTCCACAACACCAATATATTCAGTTTGCTATCATAGAAGACCACCAGATATTTACACTTGAGAAGCAGAGATGAATGATTTATTTATTTATTTATTTGGTTTGGCATTTCGCTTAGAAAAATATTGAACCAGTTGTCTAAATTGTTGCCAATTAATTGTGCTCGTCAACTAATCAATTTCAGCTCTACAAAATAGTAATTTTGACTAAAGAAATAGTCAAAGTGTGGCTGCAAATAATTGACTCTGAAAGCTGATTCGGGCATTTTGTGCACTTTTTTGTGGGAAGTGGTTTCAGTATATTAAAAAAAAATCTCAATAGGGGAGAAGGACTCAGAAAATGAAAACTGACATTGCATCCTTTTAAAGACAAACTTTTAATGAATGAAGTTTGGAGGATCCAAAAAAGAAGTAGCATTGTAGGGATTTTAAATGTGGGATGAAAGAGAGAACCGGCATCGGATTGGTACTGTCAGTGACAACCTTTGAGTATCGGTATCGGGCGAGAAAATGTAGAATCGATGCAATCTTGTCTAAAATTAGGATATAAATAAGAAATATCTGATTTTAGGATTAGAATCTGAACAAGCATTCAGTGTCGGTTTTGGTACTTGTCAGGTTTCATTTAAGGTCTGAAGTCAAAAAGTCTTGTGGTTTGATACCCAGCCCCTACTGACCAGATGCTGTGTTTGAACCAGTTCACCTTCCTAATGTCTTGGTTTGAGAGGTCATGTGATCCTGTTGCAAAGCACTAATGCTTCCCAAGTTTGGGGTTCAGTTCCCTCTGGGTCGGTCCAGACTAAAACTGTCCTCTCTCATGATGCTGCGAGTCTGTTTGTATAAAAATGTCTGTCAAACAACAGATGTAACATGTCATCTGAGGGAATTTTAGTTTTACTGGTCTCAGAGGAGACTCTCTGATGGTTCCCACTGCTCATTCCTGGAATAATATCGAAATCCAGTATTCGGGGGTGTGTTCCAGACAGGGAGGGTCAGAGAGTTTGATGCATTTTCTGGGACCGGTGCGGGATTTCAAGGAATATTACATTTAGTGTGAATATTTGCAGACGTTTTCAGACAGTCGTTGTATTGGATGGTTTTTAGTCCAACTGGAGTGGAAACTAGGCTGAAAAACAACATCAACAAACCAGGAAAGATGAACATTTGTAGTTCAGAGGAGCACTCAAAAGTTTAATATGAGAAGTCAAACAATTTTTCCTCCGGGCCCCCTCCAACACAAACTTCAGACTGAAGGAATTTCAATCTGACATTGGATAAATTTCATCCCAGTTGGAGTGGAAGCCAGACTCTTAACCTCTTCAGACCAGAGATTATTGGAAGATTCAAGGTTTAAAAGTATGTTAGAGTCGTGGATAAAGCCGGGTATTGAAACTTACTCCTGGCATTGGGACCGACTGAAATGTGTCTGTGACACAGAGCGTCAAAAAATTGTTGCGAAACAATTAGAGCTGAAACAATTAGTCAGTTGTTGGGAAATTAACCGTCCTCTACTCAAATGATCCTCTGAACGCCAAAGTTATTTTTTAATGCGAAATGCTAAACATTCACTTGGGCCTTTAGGAGCTGTGATTGGCATTTTCTATTATTTATTACGTAGCACGGACCAAACGTTTAATTGATAAACTGAGAAAATAATCCGACAATTAATTGATAATGGTAAAAAACGCCACTTGCTGCCCCACTGTCACTTGACATTAAATGCCTGGACGGGTTTTACTCTTTTTTTTTTAATCTATTATTTGATCAGATGTTTCCTTATTGAAATACAGATGTCGCCAAATTTTTTTAACCGTTTTATTTCTTGTGCGGCTGCTTGTGTGCAGATAACAATCAATATTTTAGAACTCGGGCTTCTGAGCTCGGGCTGAAAAACATTTTTATATTTCTCAAAAGCTATTGGCTTGGTATTGGTATCAAAACTCAGATATTGCATTCCCACTACAATCCCCGGTTCTTGTCACAGAATATTAAACAAACACAAACAATGGGATCTTAGGTTTTAGTCTTCATTATTAAGTGTTTTTCGACCAGACCAGCCGCCTCTGTTGCAGACTCACAGACCACATTCTTAAACTCTGCCCCTTTCTCTCTTATCTCCTGCTTATCGGTCTAAAAACCCGACAGACCAGCCTGAAAATACTGCTCTTAACCATTCAAGTGGTATGTCGGCGACCGTACCACACCTCGCCTCGGCACTGTGCTCTGTGCCCCGTGTTGCAGTGAACGCAGCTCACACTGCTGAGCCTTTGTAGAGCTGAGTTAACCAAGTCAAGTTTTTGTCATTACAACAAAAGCGGTGAGGAACTCGCTTTTGTGAGGTCGTAATGCGGGACGGGATGGACAGGATACTGCGTACTGATGAAACCATGAATAAAACAAAGTGTACCTTTTTAAGGAGCCAAAAGTTTACTATTCAAAAGTCAAATGGTCTTAACATACTTAAATGTGCAAAATCCCATAAAATATTCACAGAGAAGAAAAGAAATTTCAATCAAAATTTATCTTAAAAACTACGATCTAGGGCTACAACCAACGATTATGTTTCACTATTGATTATTCTGCCAATTAACTTTTTCTGTTAATTGTTTTGTCTTTGAAATAGTGGAGAATGGCCATTATGATTTCCAAGAGTTCTTCAAATATCTTGTTCTGACCAATCAACCATCCAGAACCTAAAAGTTCTCAATTTAGAAGTTGCAACCAGCAAATACTTTTAAATGATCATTTATTAAAATGATCATCAAAATAGTTGCCGATTAATTTTCTGTCAACCATCTAATCGATTAATCAGCTAATTAATATTCCTAAAGTGAATAACTTACCTACCATACTTCAGGAGGTTGAAATAAAAGGCGTACCGTATGTTTGTTGAACATGCACATTACATTCACTCCACTTTATTCCTGTTCAAAGACTTAAAAGTTGTCATTTCATCTGTCCTGGTGTAACTGCAGCTTTCACTGACTTTTCGGGTGAAACTCGTTTTAGTAACTCGCTGTACTCTACACCAGAGAGCAAAAAACTACCCTTGAACCCTCAGGTGTGCACTTAGCTCAACTTCAGTCTGCCATGTCTTTACAGAAGACAGACATTTTAAATATACTTTTATATTTTTCTGTGATTTTCAGCAGTTGTCTAATGTGCACCCCAGTCTTCCTCATTTCCCTTGGTGTTTTATCCATCGCATCCCCCCAAAAAACCTCGCACGTCTGCGGTACAAAACTCCCCCCGAACCGCCACAGGTGGCGAGCTGCTCAGAAAACTACATCTGAGCTGAGAAAAGTGTGTCCACATGTGAGCGATGGCATGAAAGTGTTTGTACGAGACGTCCTCCCCCGGCTCCTCGGGACCGTTGACCCCTGAAAGTAGAGGCGAGTAATGGAGGAAAGAAAGAGGGGAACCTGGGGGAGGAGAAGTCATCCGCTGGTCATCCGTCCCAGAAATCAGGCCCCCGACTGCCTAAACCTCTATGCTTCCCGCCTGGACTTCCTCTCAGGGCTTCCAGTCCCTCTGCAGCTCACAGCTTGTCTGCAGTTTACCATCGTTTGGCTTGTTTGAGTTGGAGTTATGAAGGAGGGAAGAGGGGCGGACGTCATCTTTTTGGTGCCTCTGCCTGGAACTGCATGAAACAGATATCGTGTTTCTGCTGTGATCTGTTAAAAACAACACTGGAATTTATTTTTTCACTGTTTGAAAAATATTTAAACAAGCACGGAGCTTTCTGCAGCCCCTCAGGACACTTGTGGCGATGGCATGTTAACTAAATAACGATCAGTTCATTTAAAAGCGATCCCAGTTGTTAGGCTCCGTGGTCCATCAGCCGACTTTATCCTGACCCGGGCTTTATGTGAACCTACAGACTCTCTTGTCATGTGAAGAACCACTAACAGTCTGGCGGCCAAAGCTGATGGAGGCCCTGACCTCCAACGTGTTAGCAGCCTAAATTCAAATTGACCTGATTTGTCTTGGCATCGTTCAAATGTTTCTCCCGTTCCTCCTGTTTGTTATTTCTGACCAAGCAGCAACCACCAATAGGAACGAGCTTAGTAATTTAACGAATCTGAGTCCAGTTCTTAATCTGCTTACTGAACCTGGATCCTTTCGAATCTGTTATCAAATCTTTTTAATTGGTTTGTTTATTGGGGAATGAGGACATCTGTTCATTTTAAACTAAGAAGCACTGTTTTTATTTCACTCGGCGCAGTAACAAAACAAATTTCAACTGTTTTGTGTAACGGAAGATAGAATCTAACTTCCAAGAAAACATAATTAACACAACTGGGCTGTAGGAGTTACACAACATGTTTCATCACTGCTCTGTGACGTTCGTTAACCCACATCAGTCCTCACTCAGTTTTCCTTTTGCCGGGAGGTGAACAGTGTTTGCTTCTCCCTGGGGGTGGGGGCGGCTGCTGCAGCTACAGAGGCCTAAAATAAAAACGACAAGTCAAAACAATATTAATTCTTCTTTATCACTCAGTGAATATCAATTAAATAAATTGCTGATGTTTTGCACGTTGCTCTGAATGTCACCTGAAGCTGAACCTGAAGTTCTAACTTTAACTTTTTGGACTGTAGATAATATTACTTAAACATGTAATACTAACTTTTGTAAACTTTTAATATACAGTATCAAAACAACAGACTAAACGTGCAGAAAATGTACGTATCTGGTTGTAGAAGAATACCGAGTCAGATCTTAGCAGGGCTGCATAAATAATCGTTTTTGAACCACGGCCTCGAATCACATGGCTCTCCAATCTCATTTTTACGTGACAGCAGTTCTGCCGTGTTTCTATTAAGAGTGAGAGCCGCTGCATTAAAAACCGAGCGCCCCCTCTTCTCCCTAAAACGTTACAACAAATGACAGATCAGTGTTTCCCCACGTGATGATCTGCACACTGGGACGGGGAAGATTTGAAGGCCAATCTAATGTGTGTGTCGCGGTGCAATAAAGGGCAAATTGAGTCAGATACTCGTGTAGCGGCACACCGTTGGTGGCACCACAGTACGTGTAGTGTGGGCGAGGAATAAACAAACATGCCTCCGTTCCTGTTTGAAGCCTAAAAGGGTTGATTTATTAGGCAGTTGGCCGCTGGAAAAGGATTATGATGGAGGTTGGGAATGTCCTTGGTCTGCCCTGTCATGTCAGATCCCACGGCACAGTTGAGAGATGTACACAGAGTCTCAGATTTCAGTGTTGATCAAATTTGTTTTTCCACATTCCTATAGAAAATATGTGTCTGATTTAAAAAGAGAAACAAAAAAAAAATCGTTATTCACATTTGACCTATAATTGTGCAGCTCTAAGTCTTAGTTCTGCCGACTGACCCTGGACGGGGGTGTCAGCACCTCTGGCGTCCCAGTAAAGGCCCGTCTCTGCTGGAGGTGACGATTTGGAATCAGCAGCAGCTTCACGCATCAACGTTAGCTCGCCACAGAACAGAGCAGAACAGAAAACTGTGTGTAGATTCTGCTGAGAAAGGTCAGCGGCGCCAGAACAGACCTAACGGATCACATCGGTGCATCCCTTCATTTTGAATGGGGTCTATTACAGACTGGATCTGACCTCAGTTGACTTGGGTCCCTTTCAGATCAGGTCCCTGTGTCAGATCAGGTGAAACGTTTTGGACCTATGAAGCGAAGTGATGGAGAAACAAACCCCTGTTGTGTTTGCACCTTTTCGACAGCACCTGTACAGAGCCAGCTCTCTGCTACACGGCCATGACGGTGTCAGCTGGGGCTGCTGGGAGATTGATGACCGTTAAATTTCTGCTTCAGGGCACAGAGTTTTAGTAGCTTTTCTCTTCTACCCCTTCCTCCTCATCTCCCCCCCGCTGAGGCCTCAGTATCACCTCGTCCTCTAATTGTTTCAGGACTCGGCCTCAGATTGTCCTTGGCAGCGGGCACTAGAGAAAATGTTTAGCCTGTTTGTTTTTCTAGTAATTAGCCTTAAAACGGCCTGTAATACAGACTGTTAATGGTCCACAGAGAGCTGGGCCTGTGTCAACACGCTGTGTGTGTGTGTGTGTGTGTGTGTGTGTGTGTGTGTGTGTGTGTGTGTGTGTGAATGATGTATTCATGAGAGATTGTGTGTGTTTTCATGTGTGTTTTTTCTGTTAGGAGGTGAGGAGATCAGGCGTGTGAAAATGGAAGCTTTCCGTGTGTGTGTGTGTGTGTGTGTGTGTGTGTGTGTGCTTGAGAGTGGTCGGGCAGTAATGTGAACATGTTAGTTTTCCCATCCAGAATCAGCCGGCCGGTCGTTCTGCTCTTTATCACCAAACACACAGACAGATTCCAGCTTCTCACATCACCTTCCCACTGCCTCCAGTCTGCTCGCTGCATGTTCAGGACGGTGACGTTGGTTTTTCCGTTCGTCCAGCACTTGTCGTTCCATTCAAGATATTTTAAAATCCGGTTTGCAGGTTAAATTAAAATTCGGTGTGGACGTTTGCAGAACTCCGGGGGTTGAACCGCTGACCGTTTGTGCAACGTCGCCACTTTGCAGAATAGAGCTGCCACAATCAGTCGATTGATAAATTAGTCGATTGACAGAAAATGAGCACCAGAAAAAAAACAAAGCGAAATTCAATTAGTAACAGCTCCACAGCTGTTAATCTAAAATGAGCAACCTTGGGCTCTATGGATAGAGGACTCCGAAATACGATGAAACACATTAAGTGTCCTTTCACCAGGCAGAGATTTAAAAAAAACAAGCAAACAAAAAACAGCATAATTTTGAAATTTTTGATTCCTTCTAAACAAACTTCTAGATTAGAGAGCAAATTAAAAAAAATTAAAAAAAAAACCCTTTAAAACAACTGGTTGGTTGATACTGATGCTATTGAACCTGTTCTAAAAAATGTAGAGTGCAGGCATGATGGATTGTTTATGAATGATTTATTAACATGGATAACTGCAGTTGTCTGTCTGACTTCTGCTAAAGGCTCATTAGACACTGAGAAACTCAAGAACATTTATTAATGTCATACTAACATTTACAACTTCCACCCCGGTGACTTAGACAGCGAGAAGCCCTGAGTACTTATTCATTTATAGCAGCATTATTGCTGAACAGAAACACACAGCCAACGTTTTATTGAAACAGGAACAGCAGAATCAAAATGTCAGCCGTCCCCATGTCACATTGACCGTGTCGTTCTCTCTACATTTGTACTGTTTTACGTTTTGCACGCAGCCCAACAGCGAGTCAACGTTTGAGTTAATAAATTGTTTGATCGTAGTAAGTCCGCAACTGTAAATGTTAATAATCAGTTAACAAAGGGATTTTGGTCCAGACGTCCTGCAGCTCTTTTTCCCGGAACATAATTGGAGATGTGTCCTTATGGAGTTTAGGGAGTTAAAAAGACAAGCAAAGTGCTCGGGCAGGAATTTCCACAACCTGGCAACCCAAAAGTCCTTCTTCTTAAAAACTGATCTATAAAGGAATTGGTAGGTAATTTATTAACCATTAATAAAGTCATTTATAAATGGTGCTCTATTAGGAGTGGCACCAAATCCGGAACTCTCTCCGGATTTCTTTGTAAGTCTAGTTCCGTCCAAGGTCTGTTCTTCTGTCCTTTTATTTTGCAGTCAGCGGGTGGCTCACTTGACCCCCTCCCAGACTATCCGGGGTTCTGTTATTTACCAGTGGGAAGCTGTGTTGAGGCAGGGACCTTAAAGTTGTAGTAGTGTGAACATACTTTCACTCTCTCATATCAGATCAGATATATCAGAACGATAACTTTTGATTTATGATCAAAGTTCTGAGGGAAGCAGCGAGAAGCTCCGAGACCAAATTAGTGTTTTTTTTTTTCTTTCTCCCCTGCTCAGACAGTTTCCTTGATTTATTAATGTTCAGCTATAAACCAGTAGACTGAGCCCGGATTGGTATTATGGGTAATTTTGGGAAGTCTGGCTGGTGTGAGCTGGAGGCTGGAGCGGCTGAGAGAAATACGACTTTTAGACATTTTTATGAAGTTTCCTCTCTGTTCTCATGGTGTTGCTCTTGGTCTGCGTGTGAATTCTCTTAAGGTCCTGCGGCATTTTTCTCAGGGAGGTTTTGTGAAAATGTGAAACCAGACAAATTTATCACCAAACACCACTCTGTGCAATTAGGAAAAAAACAAAACAAAAACAAAAAAACTACAGCTTTTTGGCATCTAGACACACACATTTCATCACCGCTGTCAGAGGGTTATTTTCAGATCTGTTTGAAATCGTCACGATGGTTTTGAAATGACCGTGAGGCAAAGGATTAAAGTCCTGAACCCTCTTACACAATAAAGAAGTCCTGTTACGAGTAGAGCCGAAGCGATTCGTTGATAATCCGTTAACCACCGAAAATAATTGTTAGTGGTAACGATCATTTAGATTAGTGAAAGTCACTCGTGTATAGTCAGGGTTTCATTTTTGTGTTTGTGCAGCGCGAGCAGGAAAACGCCATGACGCGTCTGAAGAAGCAGCAGGCGGAGCTGGAGGCCATGAGGCTGCGTTACCTAGCGACAGAGGAGAAGGAGGCGGTCCGACAAGACAGACAGGAGCTGGACAACATCAGGAACGAACTCAACAGGTGAGGATGAGTTTCGTTTCAGGCCCTTCCTTCTGGTTTTCATCTCCTCACGTTTTCACTTCTGTGACTTAACTCTGCATCACTTTCAACGTCACCCTGCAGAATTAGAAGTTGAACCATACGAGCGTTTACACTTTACTGACATTTTCATGCCAGCAATGAGCCAGAGTTTACAGACAGCAGTTTATTCGTCTTTCGGGCTCGGGCATGTTATCGTGTTTGGACCTGAAGCAATTTGTCAGTTAATGACTTAGTCTGCTGTCAAAAAAACAAAAACAAAAAAAAACAAATCTGCAATTATTTTTTATTATACTTTATCCCTTTGAGTCACTTTTTAAGCAAAACTGTCAAAACCTTCTGCGGCTGCAGATTCTCCTTTGTGAAGATCTGATTTGATGTGATAACAAAGTCAAAATCTTTGGGTTCGGGACTGTTGGCCGGTAGAACCCCACCGATATGGGAGTTTTAAGGCTGATGCCGATATTTTGAAATTTAAGGGACCAACAAAATATAACGATAACGACATATCAGCTAATATTCATGTTTCAACATTAAATGTAAAAGAACCAAAGGGTCCCTTACATTTATTTACTGAAGAGTGGCTGGTTATGTGTTATATAATATACATTAGGACCAGTTGTAGCCAGAAGTGATGGTCAAACATCGCAGATTATTTTCGACGTCACGTCGTTCAGGCAGGATAATGAGCAACGCTACACGTTAGCGGCTCATTAGCAGTCGTCCACTGACGAGCCACCGCATTGGCCAGTTTTTGTGGCAACAGATAAACGTGTTTTATAGCGGCTGTCAGCGCTACACTGACGAGGGGGGAGTAGTTCATTTACTCGCCACAACTGTGTTACTGACTGTTTCACAAACGTAGAACAGTCTGTCAACAGGCTGCAGCCTCCACAGCTGACATTACTGCTGTTGGGCTAATTCGGGGTTATACCGGGGGAGAAATGGGGGGCGTGGTTTATTATCATCCAGGTGTTGTATTACGGGTGAAAACGAGCACCTGATCATGAAGATCCACGAACGCTGACTTCGTTCTGCTCTGCTCTGCAGGACAAAGTCCTGTCCACTGTACAAATCGAAGGACAAATCATTAACTGACTAGTCAAGGGAATCATCTGATGATAAATCGATAATGAAAATGTTAGTTGCAGCCCGAACATGCTAACGAAGAGTCTGAGGCTGGGGGAAGAAAAAAAAAACCCCAACTCGGACTGATGAAAGTTGAGTCTGACAGTGAAGAGCTCATGTTCTTTAACATTCAGCATTTTGTAATTCTAATGTAAACATAACACAGCATACCACAGTTAGCATGTTGTTTTCATTGTATACAGACGATAAACCCTTTTGATGCAGGTAACAACATGAAATTTCCTCTGGCGCCACCTTCAGGACAAACTTGTCTTTAACCAATCCTGCCTTCAGATTCACGTTGCCTCTTGTTTTAATCCATTGTGCGTAATATAAAACTCATATTGTTTTAAACTGGTTTTATCTGGTTGGTTGTCAGAAGAAAACTGCAAAACGAAAGTCAGCCCAGTTTTTAATTATTTTCTTTCCCAGGTTAAAGCAGCAGGAGGACAAATTAGGCCCCGCCTCCTCCCGGTCTGGCCCCGCCCCCGCCCCCGGTCTCAGTGAGAGTGCTGACGAACACCTGAGCCGACTCTTAGAGGAGAGAGACACTCTGCTGAGGACCGGAGTTTACACCCACGAAGACCGAATCATCGCCGAGCTCAACAGACAGATACAGGACGCCATGAGGGACAGGCCTGACAGCCTCTGACAGCCGCTGGAGCCGTCCAATCAGAGACAGGCTCACACCTGAGACTGCAGGTGGGATCAGCAGAGCCCCGAGGCTGTTTACACCTGGTCGACTCAGGCTACGTTCCTGAATCGTTTCGTCTGAGGTCCAGTTTGTTTTTACTTCGAATTGAAGTTAAAGTTGCCTTAAATCGAACAAACAATGAAAACCGATTCAGCTTCTTCCTGACAGAACGCGGCCTCTGAGACTTTCTGCTTAATCGGCTCAACAACGACGCAAAAGTTGTGCAGTTTTACATATTGTCTATAAATTAAGAATATGAATTCAGAACATGTTACAAACATACAGAAGCACATTGGGTTCACCAAAGGGGAAAAGAAAGTAATTATGCCCGAGAAAATGTAAAGATGATCATCAGTTATCGGCGTTTAAAGTGGCAGAAGTGAAGCTGCTTTCTTTAATTTGCTTCTTTCTTCCTCCTGCGTTTTGAAGATACTGATGTCGGTTCCGTGTTAATATTTACACAGATAAAAACAAAACGGCGATTCAGTCTGGTTTTCAGGCTGGATTGTTGGGAATATGACCGTGAGATCCACATTTGATTGTTCTGAGATCTTTTCATAGATCATGTCATAGTTACTAGAAAACATTATTATTAGTGTTTTAGTAAATACAATGTGCTCCTGTAAAAACAGATTTTGTTCAACGGGATAGTCTGACAGGGTTTGAATTTATTTACGCCCGGAGGAAAAGTTCGACATCTTGGGAAGTAAACTCACCTTCAGATCGATGTAGATCCGGAGTCGGGCATAAAGACCGGAGGCCTGGATCTGAAAACACGCTCTAACCTAAATCACCAGTGAACACGCTGCGTCTCATCGTCTGATCCGTACACAAACAGGAACGTAAACACGTCGTACGCTGGAACTATTTCTTGGCATCGGTGAACCGGTTAAACGAGATACAACGAGTTAATTAGTGAATTTGAGATTGAGATTGATTGATTGATAAACCCCTGAGCAAATACGGCGATTTCCCAAAATACTGAACTATTCCTTTAACGTGCACCAAAACTGACAGAACATAACAACAAGTGATCGGACACTTCCGACAGAAATAGAACCGTTGATTGAATAATCCAACATTGGCTGTAATGAAATGAAGCTTTATTCGTCCTTCAACTCATTTTAACTCTGTTTTTCCTCGAGCTCCTTTGATGAGAGCAGCAGGGTTGTTTTTCTTTTCGGCCGATGACCATTTACCACATCTTGTCAGTTTCGGGGCTCAGCGATGCGCCGACAAAGTGGTTTAACCTGTGTGACGAGGCCGGTCCATTAAGCCCAACTGGGAGAACTGGAGCTTTCAGATTACGCTACTGGCTGCTGTTCATCTGCCGCAGCGGCTCTCAGATGGGATTTCTTTCCTTCTCTTGTTGGAGAAAACCGACGCTCGAGTGTTTTCATATCGGCGGAGTGTTTCTGTGTTCGTCCGTGGTCATATTTCTGAACAAGGCTCAGCGGAAAGGTTTGCGTTTTTCCAAGTCTGCCTCGGTGCTGCCCTGACGTTCTGTATGTCCTAGCGCTACAACAATCAATCGGTGAGTCAGCTGACAGAAAACAGCCGATCAAACCTAAAATCCTAAATTTCTTTCTAGCCTCTCAGATGTGAATATTTGCCAAACAAGACAACTAAACATCAACTTGGGCTCTTAGGAAACTGTTGTAGACATTTTTGAGACTGTTCCATGACATTAAATGGACCGAATGATCAGCCGAGAAGCTAACAGACAGATTGTGTATTTGAGGCAGTTGTGTGCTGCAGTCCTGATACGTCCATCCAAAGAGTTACGAGTCGCTGTAACCTCCAGCGTGAGGAACGGGGCTTAAAAATCGATTCCTGAAGATCGGCTGAAGTTAATCTGCCTCTTTTCTGCCACTTTGCGTCAGTCCGGAGAGGAGGAGTGATTCCGGCCACCGGCCACTCTGCCCGAGCGGGCGTGTGTTTGCTGTTTTCAGGTTAGACTTGGAAAAGTTTGAACCCGTCCTCTAAAGGCCCACGCCACCAGTTTAGCACGTTGTCACCTAAAATCCAAAGTTTCTATCGCCGCTCAGACAGATTTTCTACCTTTCAGGCAAAGAAGCTTCCCTGTTCGTCACGGACGCTCTGACGTCTGTCTTAACTAGAGCTGCAGCTAAAAAGGATTTTCAGTACCAGTTGATCTGCTCAGAAACATCTGAAGTCTGTGAAAAATGTCCTGCACACACCAGAATATTGATTTTACTGCAGCGTGAGGCCAAGAAAAGCAGTTTGTCCTCACATTTAAGAACACGATCAAGCAGAAGATCAAGTTTTTGACTGAAACAGTCACCCAATTATCAATATAGCTGCCAATCAATCGACTAATGGTTGCAAGTGGAGACTGAACCCCAGTCCGTAGTCGGAGAGTAGAGGATTAGGAAAACCAGGAAATGTTCACATCTGTGCAGTTGGAAGCAGTGAATGTTTTATGCACTTTTTCTTTAACAATGACTCAAACAATTATTCGGTTATCAAAGCGGTTGCTGATAAATATTCTGTTTATAGACAAGTTAAGTGAATGTTTCAGCTTCGATACAGTTTATAAAAATATAACGTGGTTTGAAGTCTGCGCATGCTGACTTTCACAGAACGGAGCTGAGGTTTCTGCCTGGAAGGAGAGAAATCAGGCTGAAAACTGCTTATTTGGTTTGGAACTCTTCCGAGGTTATTGGAGAACCTGGAGCTCGTGAACGGTCCGTTGAGTTTCGGCGCTGATTGTTCTGAGCTGCTGGTCGGTGACATTGATGAGAGCTTTTTACCTGACAGCAGGTGGCGCCGCAGCCTCAGAAAAGCCTCCAAACACTGAGAGACTTTAATTTATTATTTTCATCGTCAGAGCAGACACGACTCTGATCTGTGTGTTTGTCTGGAGTCAATATTTTTGGTTGAGTGTGGTTCATGTGTGTTTTTGGTATTTTCTGATGATGTTTACACTGGTAAGTTAAGATCATTTCATTTTCACACATTTTGTAAATACTGATATATTTTAATTTATTGTATTTACAAGTAGCTGTACAAATGTGAAGTGACTAAATATGGAATGAAAACATTGATTCAACGGCTCAGCGAAGGAGCCTCGGAGGTTGATGAATTGTTTTTGTGTTGTTTTTTGTTTGTCCTCATTGTACTTGTTTAAATTAAAGCAGAAAAAAAAAATCCTGATGACATCTGTCTGTTTTTCTTTTCCTGTATGTGTTTAGTCCCAACCCTCTCCTCTGATTGGTTGAAGCTTTTATTTTAATAACTAAATCGACACCATTTCCAAGCAGCAGGTGTAAATATGAAACATCTAACACATGAAATGCACGTTTAAAAAAATATATATATATAGGTGTCACTATGTGGTGGTGTAACCACTGTTGTGTGTTGTTTCTGAGTAGAACAAACTAACACAAAAAGAGATTTATGAAACATTTGTACTTCTCTAAATATGTAAATCAGGATTTATTGTTGGTTTTTGTGGAATTTTAAATTTTCCAACAGGTTAGTTTCCACCTCCTTCACTTTAAGTACTTTTCCCGACGCTTGAATCTATAGAAATGAACGCATTTTATAAGTTTCCTACATATGTTGTTTGTGAAATCTTAATCCATAAAGTAAGGCAGCGTCTTACTGGCACCGTGACCATGAAACTTTTGCTCCGGTTCCCGTGATAACGAGAAACTTTTCTCGTTTCTACGTTTTTCGTGCACTTATGACATATTTCATCGTCATGACTACATACCAAAAAATTCTCCAAGGCAATGGTGGACTTTTTTTCTTGGAAGTTTCTTGTTATCACAACATACCAACCTATAATGTTTTCAATGAGATACGTCGGTATTTTGAAATAACGAAAAAGATAAATTGATAACTTGTTACACCAAGAACAGTTTCTTGTGGATATTTTGGTATGAAGTCATACTGAGAAAATAAGTTGTGGAATTTTTTTTTTTTTTTTTTCATGTCGTAGCAGAGTAATCAGTAACTATAACTGCAGAATAAATGTAGTGGAGTAGAAGTATAAAGTAACAGAGAATAAAAATACTCAAGTAAAGTACAATTGCCTCAAAATTGAACTTAAGAGCAGTACTTGAGTAAATGTACTTTACTTTGCACCAGAGATGTAAATGAAAAAGCAGAAGACAAAATTTTAAACATACAAAAAGCATGTCGGTGATTAGATTAAAAAAAAAAGAAAAAAAAGTGCTAAATAAAATTCACTAAATCAACATTAAAAATACAATAAATGAAAAAGAAAAAGTGTTTAGAGCTGAAAATGTAAAGTGAGAAAAGAAGCAGCCAGAGGTCGACCGAGGCCTCTAGAAACCAGACAGACAGCACGTGTTATCACATGTACAACAACATGTTAACACACAGTGAGTGCGTGTGTGTGCGTGTGTTGACATCTGGGCCCTCAGTGCTGATGGTGAGCAGATGTTCCCAACTCATCTATCTACTGAGAGGAGGAGGAGGGTGAAGAGGAGAGGAAGATAAGGAGAGGGGAGCAGCAAAGGGGAAAAAAATGCGACGTCGAGGTTTAACGTGAAATCCTCCTCGAATATCTTATCAACTTTGTTTTTATCTGAAATTCCAGCTTGTAAAACTTTTTTTTTTGACTGATAACTGACTGAATCCGGCTCTCTCACATCACGCACACACGTACAGGACAGTAAGGAGCCTTAGAAAAAGACACGGAAGTTATCAGGAAAAGGTCGAATCGAGTCAAGGTGAACTGGCAAAACAGTCTCACCTCAAGGTCAATGAAGCATCGGTTCTGGAGATGTTGATCACATCACACGATCTTCCTTGGCAGACGGAGTTTGTTAGGTTGTCATGGAGTTGCAGACGTTCGCATTCCCGTGACAACAACAACAACAGAGTTCTGCGTGTATTTACAGATGAACCCCCGCGGGTCCTTCCGGTCTAGGTCTGCAGCTCCGACCGATCCGAGCTCCCGTGGCCGCGTTCACGCTCGTCAAACCGGCGACGCCACCTGCAGAAGGACACGAGGAAACGGCACGACAAAAACAAACAGTAACAGCCGCGAGAGTTAACGCAACAACCGAACGAAGACCAACCTATTCAGCCACAGATCGGACGCATCTCATTCATCGTCTGGTCTCACAACACGAGGACACAAGCAGACGTGAACGGGACATTCAGAAATGAAAACATTATTAGATCCTGATTGATTTTCAGGGACTCCAGCCCGTCGGCTTAAAGAAATGAACCTTTTCCTGAACAAAATGTTATGAAAACACAGCTGGGACACGCCTGTTGTTGCCATGGTGACTCATGAAGTCAGTGAAGTCGATCATCGGTCAGTGGTGTTGGGATCTGAGCGTAGATGTAGGTTTGGTTTTTATCTTTCTTTAAACATTCTGGTCAAATGATCCAGAAATGATTGATGTCTGCTGGTAACGCTGCAGTTTTTTCTCTGTGTGGTGCGTTTTATATGTTTTGTTGTATTTTCTGTATTTTGTTTTGTTTCCACTTTTTTTTGTATTTTCTGTTTTGTTTTATTTTCTATTTTTTGTTTCATTTTCTGTTGCTTTGTTTTTTGTTGTTTTCTATTTTTTGCTTTGTTGTTTTTTTTTGTTGTTTTTTCTATTTTTTGTTGTGTTTTGTTGTATTTTCTGTGTTTTGTTGTGTTTTCTATTTTTGTTGTGTTTTCTATTTTTTGTTGTGTTTTGTTGTATTTTCTGTATTTTGTTGTGTTTTCTATTTTTTGTTTTGTTTCTATTTTTTGTCTTGTTTTTTGTATTTTGTTGTTTTCTATTTTTTGTTGCTTTGTTTTTTGTGTTGTGTTCTGTTTTCTATTTTTTGTTGTTTTGTTTCCAATTTTTTTTGTATTTTCTGTTTTGTTGTATTTTCAATTTTTTGTTTTGTTTTCTGTATTTTGTTGTTTTTTGTTTTGTTTTCTATTTTTTTGTTGTGTTCTGTTGTATTTTCTGTATTTTGTTGTGTTTTGTTGTGTTTTCTGTGTTTTGTTGTGTTTTCTATTTTTTTGTTTTGTTGCTTTGTTTTTTTTGTTGTGTTTTCTATTTTTTTGTTGTGTTTTCTGTGTTTTGTTGTGTTTTCTGTGGTTGCTTTCTGTGTTTGTTTTCTCTCTGTTTTGCAGCATGTTTTGTAAAAGCTGTGCATGTGTTATGAAGCTGGTGAAGATGTGTTCTTAAATTTGTTTGTGTTTTGTTTTGTTTTGTGTTTCGTGGCAATCTTGAAGATTTTCATAAAATTAATTTTTGTAAAGTCCCTATCTATCTATTTGTCTCTCTCTCTCTGTCTATTGCTTTAACACAACAGTGACTGAGCCTTTGTCCACTAATGAAAGTATATTTATATATTTGCAGTCTTATGAACTGGGCGTCTGTGGCGTCAGGAAACGCAACGTGTTTGTCAGTGAGCTCAGCACTTACCGCTGTCGTTCCTCAAAAATGCATCTACAAAACAAGGCAACGGTCATTCTGGTCATTTCTGGACAGCGGATAAAATATTGCAGGGAGTGATGGAAAGGGAAGGAGCAGCCTCCATCAGAATGATGAAAAAAGGCCAATTATTGCCCGACTTCTTTGTTAAAACCGCAAATAGTTTTTTACGCTGCTCCCAGAATTCTGGGACCTGTTGCATCAAACCACATGTGCCGTTACCACCAGTAACTACAGGCGTCAGCAAATCAACCAGGACTGAAATCTTCCAGGTTGCCTATTAAGACGTAGTGCGTTGAGCTCTGAAGGCCACCGTAGGATTCAGTGTGAGCACGGAGAAGCTGCGTTAAATAATAAAAAGGGGAAAAAATGTAATTATAAATATAATTCAAAGGCTTGAAATAAATCTGGTATTAACATCTTAACATCTGTGACTTCCAGTGAGGCCGACAGATGAAAACTTGTTTTCTCATGTCATTGTTTCGTTTAGTTTTTTTGATCAAATAAACTAATAAAAATATCATTAAAGAAACAAAATCTGTACGAAATATGATGACGTTAATATGGACACACACACACACACACACTCTGACATGTTTTAACCCCAGGTCGGGTTGACAGCAGTCAGATGTTCTCAGTGAAACTTTCCCACTTTTCTCCTTCAATATGTTTCCAATTAAAATAAAAAAAATAAAAAAAACCCACAGCTTTGTGTCTAATTGGTTTTTGAAAGTGTGACCTCTTGTCTGCTTAGTGCGCCCCCCAACAGGAAATACCAGCAAAAGCAAACCATTACACCCATTAAACACACTTCAATCCACATCAATTTTACCGATACTTGACTGATGTCCTATTTTCCATATTACCTTCTTCTCTTGTAGCTGTAAAAGTTGATAAAAACATTCACAGCTCCCAGCAGGGTGGAAAATATCTGAGTCACTTTAGACGTTTTTCATCTTTACTTGAGTATTTCAGTTCTGGAAGAATTTTTCTGCTTTTCCTACACCATGTTTCAGAAGGAAAACTACTTTTTACATTCAGTTTTTTTTATTCGACGTCATATAATTACGGCTGTTGTTGGCTCAAAAACTTTAAAAAAAAGTCAACATTTTGGTAAGTATTAAAAAAAAAAAAAAAAGAAAGACAGCGAGAGAGACCCAGTGTTGGAAGTACTCAGATCCTTTACTGAGGTAAAAGTAGCAGTAGCACCACAGAGCAGAAATACTCTCTTACAAGTAAAAGTCAAGCATTCGAAAATGTACCAGATGTAAAAATACTTGTGCAGAATGGCCCATTTCAGAATAATGTACATAAATGCATATTATAGAATTATAAAGTATTGCTGCATTGTGGATCACATTAACGTTGCTGCTGAGTAGCTTGTGAATTTCCCCCCGGGGATCAATAAAGTTTCAACATCATAATTTATTTGTTGATTACATCTTTGCATTATTTATCTGAGCCTGCGAAACAACCCAAGTAATCGAATGAATCTAGTGGAGTAGAAGCAAAAAGAAGTACTTCAAAATTGTACTTAAGTACAGTACCTGAGTAAATGTACTTAGTTACTTTCCACCACTGAGAGGAACAAGTAATCATTTAATTTAAAGCCTAAGACCCGAAGCAAACAAATTAACCCAATTTTTATTATTTCAATATTTAAAACTGCTATAAGGAATATTTTTATATGAAGAACTGATCACATGACCACTTGTATGTGAAAGGGGTCACTCATACACTGATGACGAACCCACAGAGAAGCTCCCATCGGCTTCACGGAGCTTTACAGTGAGTCTCAGCTCAGTGTTTATCCGTTCGCTGCTCCGGTTCGCTCTCGCCGCTCTCGTGGCGTCGTTTTCTGCCGCAGCGGGCAGATGTTTTCGGAGAAACAGCTGTAAGAAGCCACCGTCCGCTACCTGCTGATCAGCAACCAGCAGTAAGACACGGTCAGAGACCAGCTGGTGAACACAGTGGAGCATTGAGCAGCTAAAAGAGCCAGATGTTTCCCTCAGGAGCTGGTGGAGACCAAAGCCAGAGCTAAAAGAGAGGGAGTACTGGACTCAGAATCATCAGACTCAGGTACCAGATCCAGATGAAGGAGCATGCTGCTCTGTAACTGCTGGATGTGGAAATAAGAAATTGTTTGATCACAAGTTCAACACATCAAATGAACTTGATGATACGTCAGTGTTTACAGTTTTGTTTTTCTGCCCACGAGTGGCCAAAAATCAGGTATTTGTGGAATTTCAATCTATTTAAACACCATCAAAGAGGATTTTCACAGTGTGTGTCTGTACTTCAGACACGAGAAGTTTTTACTGATACTTTACAGTTTACTTTAGATTTTCCACCACAGGCATACAGTATATTTATTTAAAGCTAACTTTTCCCCAACATGTCATTTAGTTCATCTTTGTTTACAGTAACCACATTCGGTTCAAACTTCCAATATTTATAATCCAATGACATTCAACATCCCTATGATGATGGTGTCAGTCCGGCTCTCGACAGCTGTTATCAACAGTTGTTTCATTTTTCTTTCCAGCTCAACCCAGTTTCCAAGTGACCGATTATTGCAATTATGTAATTACTTATTACTAAAGCATCAACTTTTTGCTGTTTTTCTTTGTTAAATAATCTGGATCTATCTTTCACATCGTGAGTCTGTTTGCGTATATAGGTATTTAGGTTATGAATCAGTCATTCGTTGGGGGTTTTCCCTCTCCCTGTACATTACTGTTTTCTTTTTTTTGAACTTGTTAAAATAAATAAAAGTCAAACTCGAAACAGTTAAAAACCATTTTTTCCTCCTCTGCCTTCTTCCCCAGTCAGCAGTTTCTGTTTGTTTTTCTTCTTTCCTACTAACTGCTTTTAATTAAAACTACCACTTCCATAATCTCATTACATGTAATCTAATCCAGACTCATTCACATTAAAAAAAAGAAAGAAAAGAAAAAAAGAGGAAAGAAAGAAAAGAAAAAGACATGAAACTTTTGGTTGTGCGATCATTTGTTTGGCCTCGGGCTTTGGCTCCGGTTCCCACGGTGAAAAAACAGCTGTGATTGATGTCTGAAAGCTCTGACTGTGTTTGTTTTGGTGAATATGTCGAATCCTCGCAGGAATAATCTCTGAAATCAGACTGGAAAGTGGAAAGTCCAGTTTGTGTTTGCAGACTGACAGAGCTGGGGTCAAGGCGGGGCTGTGTGTGTGTGTGTGTGTGTGTGTGTGTGTTTTACAGATTATTAGCACTAAGTAGAGGCAGCTGTTGATCGGTTACTAAATCTCCCGTGTGGCATTTTATAAAAAGCTTTGTTCAACAATTACCGATCAAACTCAAAACAGATTTCAGTAACAGTCTCAGGGGGACAGTGTCGAGTGGGACACTGTTGCCCCCCCCAATGAATTGATCCTAATCCTTCTCTTAAACGGTCCGATCATAGTTGAGCAATAACTGTGACAACCTCTGACAACTTTCCTGGTGTATTTACAAGATGTAATGCCCCCACAGATAAGCAACCTTAAGGAGAATTAACATCTAAAGCTCACAAATTAACACGCTGTATCTTGTTTGGTAAATGTGTCCAAACATTGAATTGTAAAAATAACCAGATTCCATCATGTGATGGGATCACACCAGCTGCGACGTCCCGCAACACGTTGACGTTCAAACCCACGAGTACTCAGTAGTCATTAGTACATCATTACACGAGTACTCAGCAGTCGCGGGTCAGACCACAGCCTTCTTCGAACTCGGCCTTCATTTTGATCTCCACCACACACCTGTAAAGTTTGGTGACTGCATCCGGCACGTTTGTGATGCTATCGCAGGGACAACATCTGTCCACAGACAGACAGACACCCGCCAAAGGACTCAAAACTGCCCCTGTGGTAGTTCCCGCTACACTAGGCTTCTCTTGCCCCAATGACACACACACACACACACACACACACACACACACACTCATTCACAAGATGAAAAGAGTACCAGCCCCGCTGTCACTGCTGATTACGAACTGCTGTTTTGTACGGGGTTATGTACCGGACTGGTTCAGGGCTTCAGCAGGTTCACCAAGTTAAATTTTAGAGTTTTTGAGACCTTTTTAACACCACACAGAATGCAGTTTGATACTCGGTTCACCAGTGGGTATGATATGGCTACAATTATTTATGGTCATACTGTACTTCCAAGCAGTATATAATAATTTCTAATTGCATAATTAATTAAATAAATGTGACCTGGACCCAGAAAAACGGGCAGAAAATGGATGGATGGATTAACCAACTACAAATGAGGAATTAATTTAAATTAATTTAGGTTTCTGCTCTAATCTTGACTTTCCGATCCCAAGTTGATGATCTTTCTGTCTCCTTTAGCAGCAGCAGTGACGGACTGTCCTGCAGCAGATTCCAATGGTACCGCAACAGCGGGGCCAGTTCTACAGGATAGACGCAAATGTTTGTCACTGGAGTTTCCCCATTGGTCGGTTGGCTGAGTGTTGGATTTTCCCCATTGTCCGTTGCTCTTTCAAAATTAACTGGCGTAAACAGTTTCTCATCATCGGGGGGTCGTTTACAGGCAGTGTTGCCAATTTAGTGCATTCGTCACTAGGACTACCGGGTTTGTTTTTTGCTTTTTTTTTGCATGACTTCTTTGAGGGAACACGCAAATTTGCGTGGATGTTCCTGTGGCATCATGCTAGTAAACGACGTAGTACAATAAAATCACGGAGAGCGTTACTGATAAGAATCAAAACTGGGAATCAGCTTTATTTCCTACGGAACAACTTCCTTTTGGCGTTTGATTTGATTTTGTCATTCATTAAAAAAGGGAGGGGGGGGATCATGCAAACAAGATCGAGTCAAAAGGGATTTATAAGTCTTTCTGTCTGACATGACAGTTTTTTCTCATATTACAGAGGAAATGATTCATCATCATCAGAAGGTATGAGCAAGATTCAATTCCTCTAAAGCTGATCCGAGAGATTTACATTTCCAACCAGCTAAGGTTTATTTATGCTGCATATTTCAATTCATTCGTCAGTATTAGAAACCTTGTGACCTGTGACACCAAATTTAGTTTTAGGATTTAATGTTCCATTTTAGAGAAGAGACAACAGTAAGTTTACATACTTATTTCCACCAGGGCCCGTGGTGGAAGATTGGGGTTTAAAATATCCCTTTTTAAACCCAACTTCTCTCAATCTGTGTACTTCTACTTCGGTCAGGGGCTGCCTACATTTCCCAAAAAGAACGGGCCTGATGACTTATGAGAAGTCAACTGTGAAGAATTTCATAGGTTTCATAGGTTTCATAGGTCATAACCTCAAGCACACAGCAGAGGGGATTTTTAAACATTGTATTTAAAAAAAAAAAAATTAAAGTATTTAATTTTGAAACATTTTCTGCCATAAAAACTTCATTGTATTTTATAGAAATATCTAAACGTCATTAAGTTGTCTGTGCTTGACCAGTAAATTAGGGTGAGTTTTTATCTTAACTAAACGGCAGCTGATGGACGATTTGTCACAACTTTGTCTCTCGGATGTGCTGAAAGTTATTATTGAAGTCCATCCTCCGGATCCTGACAGATGTGAACAGAAAGTGAATTTGCTCGGAGCTCTGGTTCATATTGTGTTTTGTCCTTTACTGAGTCAATTTATTTCACCTCAGTTCCCTTTAACCATCATATAAAAATCCCATAGTTTGTATTTTTCTATATACAACATTGGATCAATATGCATTTTGAATAAAGAGATGTCTCACTTGGGCACAAAACTGTTTTACTTTTGGTAACACAAACACGTCTGTAAGAGCCTGAGGAGCAGGAGCTTCACCTCCACCAAACATCTGGATTTATAATCAGATCACAGTGTCAATAAATGAAGAGATTTTGTTTAAAATATGAAAAACTGGTATAATTTTGGAGTCCATGTTTACCACATTTTAACACTTTGAGCATCTGTGTACTTTCAAACCTAAGGGCAGAATAACTGAATGGCAGCTTGTCATTCCCATTTAGATACGTTCATATATTGAACGTGTTAAAACTTAGAAATTATTTAATTCTTTTATTTGTAAATTAGAACAATATTATGTTAGCAGACATCACTACATTTCCACAAAGAGGTTCATTGCATCAGTGTGAATTTAGTGATGGTTTTCTTATTAGTTACTTTTAAACTGTTGTTGTTATTGAACTTGCTACCATGTCTGGCAGAACTCGTGGAGATGCAGGAGATGTTTACTATATATTTGCACATGTGAAAGGTCGCATTAAAGTGAAAATGTTTTTGTCATTTACAGAATCTGGAAAGCGTAACCAGATAATTACAACTGTCACCTATTTTTTTTAATTATTGCTAAAGCTGAAAAATGATTGCTCCTACAATACTGAATAATTTCACTAGAACAGACAGACAGTAACACAATTGGAGAATCGTCAAAGAGTCCAACAGTTGAGCACGCTCACTGTGAAAGGAAGACTGTGGTCTGATTCCAGGTTTGAAGCCAGTCTCCCTGCAGCTGATTCTCAGTCCCCAGTCAGCCCAAGTCCACTTTCTCAAAACAAATCCCACTGTGGCAGCTGTGTGGTCCTCCAGTGCCAGGACAGAGCTGAATGTGTCAACACTCGACTCAGTTTGATACGAGAGAAATTGTCCAAGTGTTTTCAATCTTGCTGAGGTGCATACTAGTTTCCAATGGGAATAAAATTATATTTCTAATTTCTCTACTATTTTCTCTAATTCTGTATTTTTTCTAATATTTCTATTGAGCGCTGCCCTTAAAAGTGCATAATGACACTGGTTACAAGCTTGTTGTAACCCACACATTGACAAATAGTTCCACATAATACAGGTAAACGCGGAAACAAATATGACAGATAAGAACAAACTTTGATGGAACATGAGCAACCCTTCACAGTGACAGATTGTGATTCATTACATCTCACCTCCTGCATGTCCGGCTCGTTACAACTTGCAGATGGTGATGTGAGCTGCTTTCCCTCATCACTATTTTGTATTTCCAATGACTGTGGCTCCTCAGACTGGACAAGATGGCTCATCAGTCATTTGTAAACTCTTACAGACATTTGCAAAGGTAAAAGTAAAACATTTTTCCTGTAGTGAAACATCCCTTTGACTTTTGGTTTGGACTGTAGATTTACATCCACCAGGTTCAACACTCTGTTGGTCTTTGGGAAGATAAATTACAGTTTTCAGATTATTATCATTATTAAAGCTTTTTTAACTCACAGGCACAAAAACCTATTTGGTGTTCATGTAATAACTGTGCTTTTACCCTCATTCATTTTAATACAAAGTGTATCGTAATGACACAGGACTATTTACACATCTGAGATTGCTTGTGAATGGAGTCAAACTTGCATTGCGTAGCAAATACACTCCGTGAGACAACACTTATCATGAGAGAAGTCATGAATCATGAATGCGGAAGTCTTTATCAAAACCAAAACCATTTGCCCTTTTTGGATTTTATGATGTTTGTGCCTCAGCTTATCAGGTCTCATCTCTATACTCATCTGAAATTTTAAAATCTGAATAGATGGAACACAATGAAAGAAATGTTCTGAAAATGTTTTAAATGCCACGATGAGAAAAAAACGTGATCTGACTTTAACCAAATACATCTTTAAACTGTGCTGTGTCAACTTCAAACATATTTAACACATTTCTTTATGAACTGTGGGATTATTTCTATAAGAAATCACATCCATTATCTCTTCAGTATTTCCTTCTTGTCTTCAACCATCTTTTTCCAAACATCAGAACTGCAAAAATTAAATAATCAACATTTTAAAACAAAAGTGCCTGAAGCATGATATGAGCAAGAAGATAAATATAATTTATGTTTCTTTTGTCCTTTTGTTTCTTTTTTTTTTTTTTTTTTTTTTTTACAATACATACTCCTTGTCTTTTATTTTGTTCATTCTGTGATGTAAAACTCGAGTGTTGTCCTCAGACATTTGTGTTGTTGCTTGTTGTGCATTCGCAGTCTGTTTACTTTGGTCGCGCCCTCCTTTGGCATCGCTGTTGCAAAAAGAAAATAGAAACCGAGAGATAAAGCTAGAGACAGACCGTCAGTCTGAATTTTTTGGTATTTCAATGTCTTTGTCCCGGTTTCAAGAAAGAGTTTTCTTTGGAGGGAAACCAGACGGGGTTCCCAAAAGTCTCCAATAAATATCCTCGTCCAAAAAACTGTATGTTAATCTGACTCCTCCATCTGAAAGGTTTGCTTCTCTGCAGGAAAAAAAAAAGGATCTTTGGTTTGGTTGAATCAGGATTCTCTCCAGCAGGATGAATGAAGCTTCAATGTCGCTGCTCTCCAGAAGTCAGTCAGTCAGTCGGCGAAGTCAAAAAGCTGTAAACAGTCAGACAACGTTCACACTAAGCCAGCTAAATCTGAAAATGCTCTTAAAGAACAGTTTTCAATTTCGTCTAGTTGTCCATAAACATCTCCGTCCACACTGAAATGCCAGGACAACAGGAAAACAATAAAATCTCTTCTGGCTTCCTTTTTCTCCATCATCACCTACAATGTATTTTAATTTAGACTATCTCACACATTAGTTGTTCTCATTTACATATTTTTTGGTTCTACTGTCAGACAACTGAAAAAGTATAAAATAGTGATTTGATTCCAGATCCTTAATGCTACCTATTTACCTGGTCCTGAGACAGGCTATATTAACATTTAAAATGAGCAATCACAGAGTGAGTAAGAGGGGACAGACCCTAACTTGAAAGGCTTCCGTTGTGGTTTTCCAAAAGCAATGTTTTTGTCCTTCACACTAAAGGGCAACATAAAGCAATTTTTGAAGCGATTTTCATGTTCGTTACTTGCTGCCCTCACAGATCAGATACACTTTCATTCAATCAAATGTCACAACCCAAACAAACTCCAAAACTGGTGTGTTACTACAGCACACCGCACATTTTTCTGTGCGTATTTTTCTCCCTATGGCATGCTTACTGATTCTAACATCTACAGGAAGCCGTTCAAATCATATACGTTCAATCTATACGTATGTCTTGAACTCTACAGCAACTACAGATGGTGCAAAAGTTTTAGGCGCTTCAGACGCTTAGATTCTTCACAACACTGTCAGGGAGGCGCCTGATCTGTCCCTGATTCATTCTGCAGCAGGACAAGCCCAAACTCACAGCTAGAGTCATAAAGAATCGCTGAAAATCACTGAGTCAGTCTGGGATCGCACGGAGAGACAGAAGATAATGAGACAGCCTAAATCCACAGAGGAACTGTGGCAGGTTCTTCAAGATGCTGGAACGACCAACCTGCCAACAACCTGAAAAACTGTAAGTACACTTGGTCGCAACAGATATTGAGTTAGGTTTTCTCAGTTGACTGCACTTTCTATGAAATTAATTGATAATTAAAAAAACTATCCGCACTTTGAAAGCGTCCTCACTTTACCTTTACTGCCTCAAACGTCTGCACAGTAGCTTCATATTTGTAACAACTGATCAAGGCCCTCAGTCTCACTGTGAGCTTTCTGGTTTCACCATAGGCATGTAATAGTGGGGGGGGGGTAAAATAGTAAATAAAACATTGCAGTTTTCTTCCCGTATGCCTCATGGAGAACACTGTGAAACTATTTTTGTCCATCAAATTTCTGATATCAGTCGGCCTGGTGAAGACAGTCTGTCCTCCTGCTGTCCTCTCAGCTCTCAGGAGCTTTGTTTCTGGGGACAGTGACAGTAAAATGGAGGTCTGCATCAGAGTGGACTGAATGGATGGATGGATGCTTCATAGTGCTTGTGTATTGCTGAAGTAAAACATGAAGCTGGTGTCTTCCCATTTATCTGCTCAGGAATTTGAAATTTTAAAAAAAATTAAAAAAATTTTTAAATCTTCATTTTTTGCTGAGAAAAACGTTGAGGGACAAAACAGAGGGAAAAAGATGCATTTTCAAATTCAGCTGCCTTAATGTGGATGTGGTCTCAGTCAGTCAACAGTCAGTAAACAGTCGGGGGTTAATCCACCTCGATGGACTCGCTGCTTTCGTTCACTGGTTTACACTCGTTAGGAAGTCGCTGATGGCGGCTGAGCTGAGTGGCCTGTGTGAAGCTGCGGTCGCAACGCTCGCACCTGACACACACACACACACACACACACACACACACACACACACACACACACACACATACAGAAACACAAAAAAAGATAGATAAGAGACGGTTGTTAGTTTGAGAGTTTGCATATAGAGAGGTCAGAAAAAACACAACGTAACACAGCTGAAGAGAAAGAGAAAGAAAGAGAGACACTTAAACAGCACACACACACACACACACACACACACACACACCTGCCTGTTAACTCTAATATCCAGTGACAGTGTAAAATGTGTGTGAGACCCAGCGGAGCGGCAAGCTGTAATTGTTGCCCTGATCTTCACAACCTGGCCAACAAATTACACACACACACACATACACACACACACACACACACATATACACACACACACGCTCAACCTGTCAATAATCTATCTAGAGGGCTGGGGGGGGGCTTTCCCATCTCACACACACTTTAACACACACACATACACACGCCCAGGCCTGATAACGCAGCATCACTGTCACTTTCAATAGAAAGAGAAGAGAAGGAGCTTTTAGTCTGAGCAGGAGGTGGGTGACGGGGGCAGTTAAATGTATATAAAAGTGTGTGTGCTGGATGAAGTGTGTGTATGTGTGTGTGTGGAGGCTCTTCAAAGAGAAAGCTGTGTTGAGGTATTGGAGTTAACAGCCCTGAAACAAGACTAACATGCTGTTAGATAGATAGATAGGAGGAGGGGGGAGGGAGGGGGGTGTTCGTTAGATAAGGGAGCAGAGACACATTTTTTTGTATCGAAGCCTAGCAAGGTACGGTAGTATGGACTGAACAATGGACATTTGGAAACTCTGTAACTTAAACCTCATAGACACATTATAAACCAGCAGTCAGTGTGTTAATTCTGTAACCTTATCACTGTCAACTTTATGTAGGAAACAGGATGTGTTCAATTTTGTGTAATGTAATGTAATGGAAAAAAAAAAGAGAAAAACCTGGTTAAAGCAGGTTAGATTTTTAATGGAGATACGTAAATTTTTGGGCTATGCAGACATTTCTTTGTACAGTGATTTGGATTTAAATTTGTCCAGACATCATCGACCATACCTGTGCAACCTTATGTCCAAAATAATTAAAAACTAAAGTCAGAACAAAACTGAAATTAGCCTTGTTCTCCACAGTGAAGGAATTTAACAATACAGCTCTTTTATGTGTTTTAAATAGTGTTCGCACAACTATGAAATAAGCTCTGTCCTTCTGTACATGGACAATACTCGTTAAAAAGATACATTTCTTATTGGTTTTGGTGTCTTCAGAGGCATTGCTGAAAACATTAAATTAACGCCTTATACTTACACATACTGTGAGGGTCCCCGTGTCGAAAACTTCGTCATTTACCCACGTCAACTGGGGTTACTGGAAAATATCTGGTACTTATGTGCCTGGTCACACAGGCAGGTGGAGCAGCAAATTCATTTGCACTCACTGGAAACTTGGTGAACTAGTAACAACTATGCAGGCCGTTCGACAGTTAATATGTTAAGCTTCGTCCATTTTGGACTCGCAAGCTCTCTCTGGTCCCTCACCGGTCAGCTTGGTCAAGATAGTTTGCTATTGGTCAATGCCGCAAATTCCAATGTCAAACTTTACTGAAGTTGAACTTTTTGCAAAAGCTCAGTGGGGAATCTACTTTGCCCCCTGAGGCAAATCAACGGATCATTGTGATTTCAATGAAACGAACAGATTTCTGAGAAACAGAAATTACAATAAATAACAACATGCAATAGACACTTTTCGGCGAAAGGATGTTAACTGCACCATGACATCAAACCGCACTTTGAAACCACAACATCATATAGAACTATGTCTCTGTATTAAATTAAGCTATGAGCAGAAAACAAGTTTCAGGCCTTTCTTAACAATCACATATGAACCACCAACATATTCAAAGTACAAGCTAAGTAGGTCAGGTACCTTCTCATATTTTGGTTAAGTCAGATGTCTAACTGTCTCTTTTAAATGACAAATATCTTTAAAAAGAAAGAGACAGTAACAGAAACTATACTAGACTTTGAATCTATCTTCTAAATTTGGTTTTGCTTCATTAAAAATAGAATGAGAGAAACTTGAGTCTTCCCATCATACAACTGATTCTAGTGAATGTAATAATCCTGCATGAATACATCTGATAATTACATGAGACTTAAATATTGCAGTTTGTAAGTTACGTATATTTAAATGTGGGCGTGAGGCATCTTACAGGCTTGTAAACAGCAGTATTCATTCTGGAGAGATTACTAGAAGATGGGTCTTCTATTTGGGTTCTTCTCATTTTGTAAATTTTCGTACAGCACAAGGAGAAGAAAACAAACGCTTGACTGAACTCAACCGCTCTGCCCTCAAGGTGGACATTCCTGTTCTTATTCATCTGTAAATCTACAAAACCACAACAGCTACCGACATCAAAGCTCCTCTGAAGCTTCTCTGTCACAGTGACTTATCCACCAGGACAGACACGAAGACGGTTCTCCTGCAGAACAAAGACCGGAGCTGACACGAGGCGGCTGCAGTCTGCTGGCTATTGACCAGCCGGCGTCTGTTACCAGCTGCCCCCTTCTTTTCGCAGCAGGGAAAAATAACGTTGAGCAGTTTGTCCTGACAAAATATCATAGGCAGCTTTAATCACTTTCCCTCAAGGATCAGTGAAGTTGCAGCTCACCTCTTATCTTAATCTTTTTGTACGACAAGACAGAACTGAAAGTAAACAAGTACAGATCATGTTCAGTCACAGACTGATAGAAACTGAACGACTGATGGGACCAGAAACAGGCAGAGAGACATGTTCAAGAAGTCTCCATTCACAGCAACGTTAAAATTTACTGTTGGAGCATTCGGGCCACAATTCAGACAAAACTCGGATCACATCCCTTTACTGTCCCTTAAGTGTCACCATTTTGTCCCAGAATATGTTGCTTGCAGGTGTGTTTGTGATTAACCTGCAAATCAAGTTAAAAGGATACACATCAACATTAAATCACGTCACATTAAACTTGTTTGAGATTGACTGAGTAAATGCAGGTTTTAGACTGTGTTCTTATGGGACTATGTGTGAACTACTCTTTACTGCCATTCTAACTAAGTTTCTATTGTAAAAGAGATAATGTATCTCTCTGAATACTGGACTTACATTCATCACATGGAAAATGTTAGTCCTAACAACTTGCTTAGATTATAATAAATCATGGTTGTGCTCTGTCAATTTGATTTGTAGTACACTGTCCCCAACTGTTTAAAAACCTGATAATGAAGCTCTAAGATAAAATATTGTAAAAAATTATAAAATATTCTGTAGGATGCTAAGAAGTTAGCAAATTTGTCTTCATTTCAAGGTTTGTTGTGCAATTTTTTTCAGCTATAATTTTAGTTTTGGAGATGTTGAATATATGCTCAAATCCAAAACCTTTGTTGCAGCTTACTGCTGATGATTTGAAACTCAACAGTGAACAGTGGGCTAGAGGGATTTTGGAGGATTTGGTGGTGATGTTCAGTGTCACAGGAAACTCTTCCTATAAGATACTGCTCAATAATCAAGGGTTCTAATGACGAAGGGTGTAGTATGCTGTACAGACTGTTGGGCCATCTGAGGCTAATTTGCGATTTGTGATATTGGGCTACATAAATAAAATGTGACTTGACTTGACTTGAATAGAGTGCCAATATAATTTGTAGAAAATGAAGTTAAATTCTGTTATAAAAGTAGAGAGGAAAAAAGTTAGACCTCTCACTGACGTACAGACTTAAAATATAGCTGAACAGAGCAATAATCTCATTAAAAAACTTTTCTAACAACTAAGCCCTGACCCGAACAGAAGAAAAGCAAAGCAAAGACAGGAAAAAGAAACCAGGAGAATCTTATTACATGTCTTGAATTTCACACAAACCTCCCTCTTTTGCTACCCTCAGTCCTCAGGAGGATACTTAAAGTCGTGATGTTTCGAGTGCTTTCGCGTTAGAGACTGAATACAGCAGAACAACAGAACAGCAGAGAAAACAGCGGCAGCAGTTTGACAGCCTCCACACTCCAGTGAGTATTGGTGCTGAAAAGCTGCCGACCACACAGAATCTCTGCCTCCGTCTCCTCAGCGGGAAAATAAAGTTGAGCGTTTTCCTCCTGACAAAGTGACAGTGGCAGCTTTAATCTATCCACCGCACCGTCCGAAAGGAGATAACTCCCCGAGGCCATCGATCTGCTAAAGATTTCTGACGCCCGTCCATGATTGTCTTTGTCCCGCTCTGCCTCCACCGAGACTCTGAAGTGCTGATGAAAAGGTTCGGGGTTTCCTCCGATTGCTTATTAAGAACGTTGATTTGCTTTAACCGGATTTCTTGCTGGCGATTGTCGTTTTACTTTTTACACCGTGATCTCTTGTTCCTCCACGTTCTTCCTCTCCCTCATTTTCTCACTCATTCTTCTCGCCCTTTCACTCTCCACATCAATCACAAGTTCAGATTTCTCTGATTGCTTATTAAGAACGTTAATTTGTTTCCACCAGCTTTCCCCTGATGCGTGTCCTCTAGATTTCCCACAACTAAAATACCTTATATTGCTTTCTTCACTTTCTTGTATATCTCTTACTCTTTGTCCTCCTGCCCTCTCCCTGAATGCTGATCTGTTTGTCCACTGGGAGTATCCTCATTGTCCTACACTGCTGACGGGATGACAGCAGCATCCAGAAACCCCTAATTGCAGTGTGGCTTGTCCTCTAATTATATCAGTCTTCACATGGGAAAAAAATGGAAATGAGCGGTCGCAGTGTGCGGAGATTCATTACCAGGCTGCTAACTCGAGGTGCTTCTGTATTCACACTGAATGTTGTGGGCATTTCGCTGATGCTCTCATCCATATTAATTTACAACAAGCAAAACACAAGAATAAGACGATTTTCCTCGACGGTCAACGCCACAGACGGCCGATAGTAAAGTCAGAGGTCACACTATTCTTGACAGGAGATGGAACAAAAATATTCCCCTGTCCACCGAGGACTCATGAATAATGGAGAAACACTTAAGAAAGAAAGAAGGTCCGTAAAAGGTAGAGAAGGTTTTTTTTCACCGGGGTTGACCAAGAGTTTTTGAGGTCAGATGACTGGCTCTTTGTTGTACTTTTCTTCATGTGATAAAATTAGTAATTCTAATGGGAGATAGTGAAATTGTTATGACTCCTTCAAGTTTTTTGGATTCAGTACCTGGACATGATAGATGTAGGAGTCTTTTAACACGTTTTTAGTGGTACAAGAGAACAATAAGATTAATGAAAGTTCACCCAGAAAATAGAGGTGAATGACAGTGATGTGAAATGCTTTTTCAGTCTTTAAATATTTTTAAAAGTAATTCCATTTTTTTGTGCCAATGCTTCTTTAAGAAATTGTACTATTGATTGAAAAAAAAAAAAGAAAACTTTTCCCAGTAAATTCAAAATCAGTCACAGGCTGATACGTCTCAAATATTTATCTTAACAGTTTGTTCTACGGAATGAAACCTTTTGAACCAGGTGACATGTTGTAATTGGAGATGTTATGAGAAGTTAAAGCTGCTTCACTTTTGCACAAGCTTTATTTGTTTAACTAACCACTCAGTTTGTTTACTCTGACTTGTCTGTTGTTTGGCTGCATTGGTCATATTGAACCAACAATGAACACTGATCCTTATTTGTAATTATGATTATTTCTTAGCTATTTCATGTCAATAGATTCGGCAGATTCCTTTCCCATGAATAGGGAATCCACGTGGCCTTTGACCCTTAGAGTTGATCAATGGATCACTGAACATAATGCTGTTCTGGGAGAGAGTCATACTGAACCATTCTGGCAATGGTTGTGTTCTAGAAAAACTGTCCAACCTCTCTATTTATTCAGGGAGATTTAACATAGAAGCTATTTAAGTTAAAGTTAATTCTACTTCATATTGATTGTTTGAGTAAAACACTGTTCTCAACAGTCATTTCAAGTGCTGTATGTGCTACAGTTTACTAGTAGTTAGCAGTCTTAATCTCGGTAAATAAGCAACTGCTTTTATAGCAACTTCACAATGAATGGCTTCCAGTTGTTAGCCAGTGGTCAGTCAAGCAGCAGCACAAAGTGCTCAATTTGCATTAGCTTAATACACCAGTAGACTTCACTACATTTTTACAGACATGGCAAAGCCGAAGGTGTTATTACATGGCAGTAGGTGGTAACTGGGGTGTCAGTGGGTCTAGTTAGTAGGACAGTCACTTTTTATTAGAAATTCAAACCAGGGCCGGGCATATGACCAAAAACTAAGATCTTGATTTTTATTTTATTTTTTTCAAGCTTGGGGACGATTCACTATTTTATTAGATTTTTTTTTTCCCTTCAAAATACAGTAATAATAAAACATGACTGAAACACCACATTTTCAGGCCTTCCTGTTCATAAAAATTTTACAGCTGGCTAGCTAGCGTAGGCTACCTGTTGACATCGCAAGGACAGACCGAACAAAGCAGAATCTGTACACTATTCAGTCAACTCCCACGGCTTCGCCTCTGGTAACTACGAGAGCTCATATTAGTGTGCAATCTATTTTTTTTTTTCTTTTCTCTCACTGTCGCATAATCATAACACCAAAGCTTCTGAGAAGCAATGAGTATTATAGATGAATAAGATACACCACAGTGGAAAGATTATGGCTGACATTATTGCGGACGATTTTCTAAAATACGACTGAGTTTGTTACCTGAGTGCTTCAGTTCTAGAACCTGGTTTAGAGTGTGGTTACATTGGTTGTATTTGGATCAACTAAAACAAATTACATGGTTGTTTTCATTCATCTAAAAAAGGTCTTTAGAAAATGTGACACACTAGTTGCTAGGGAATGCCGCACATGATAACTAGGGTGTCAGAAAGTAGAAGTGAGGATGTCAGTGGGTGTTAGCTGGGTGTCATATCTAGTGAAACTGGTCAGCCCAGCTCCAGTGTGCAGCAGGCGGGAGGGAGCAGAAGGTTGGGTGGGTTGGATGGGTGGGGGTACTCACTGTTACTTACTTGAACGGCTTCTCTCCGGTGTGCGTGCGGATGTGGTTGTTGAGCGTTGTGGCACCGGCGAACGCCCGGCCGCAGTATCCACATTTGAAGGGTCGGTCACTTGAGTGCGTCACCACATGGTTCCTCAACTCTGATGGCTGAGAGAAGGACTGGGAGCAGTGGCCACACTGGTACGGTCTGAGAGGGAGAGACGGACAGGTGTGACAGGTTTGAAACGTAGGATGTCTGTGGTACAGAGGAGTTCTGTGTTTGAGGTCTTGGCTGCACCTGGAGGTTGCACAGCAACTTCTCTCTGAACACTTTTTACACTTTGTTTGAAACTCTTAATTAAGTTGTTTGTTTATAAATTTGCTTTTTATTAATTTTATTATTAAAATTGTATTTTATTGATACATATTTTAAAGAGAGGATGACCGCACATTAAGCTACAATGATTTTGTTAAAGAACTCTTTAGTTCTTGGTTTATTCACCTGGATTCTGTTTCTCCATTTTGTAATTATACTACTGTTCTTCTGTTCTTCCGTTCTCCATTTGTCTAGGTTGTTTTTCCTTTTCTGAATCAAGGAAAGAGGATGTTGTATGTTGTACAAATTCTGACACTCTACAAGTCCAGCTTTTGGCCTGTGTAAATAAACTTGACTCGACAAATGAATAAGACAAGTGGACAAATAACTGAACACAAAATTCAAATAAACTAACAGAGATATAGGCAGGAGAAGACAAGGCTTCACACATGAAACACACACACATACACACACAAAAACCACATGCAGGGATAAAAACACACATTAAAGACAAAGACACAGACAGATACAGAGAGAGACAGATGAGGCAAGTAACCACAGCGTAAGGTCTATAAACACACAAACACACACACACACACACACACACACACACACACACACACACACACACACACACACACAAGCACGCACGCACACATGCACGCACACACACGAGGCAAGGGGAATCGGACACTGCTCCGGTAACCATGGCAGCATGACCCTCATCAACAATGCATGCCTAGATCATGACTGGATCATCTATCACTACAAGCGTGTGTGTGTGTCTGTGTGTGTGTGTGTGTGTGTGTGTGTGTGTGTGTGTGTGTGTGTGTGTGTGTGTGTGTGTGTGTGTGTGTGTGTGTGTGTGTGTGTGTGTGTGAGAGTGTTTGTGAAGGTGAGATAGAGACATTAACAGAGCAAGAAAAGAAGAAATAGATATAAAGAGATTGCATGTGTGTGTGTGTGTGTGTGTGTGTGTGTGTGTGTGTTTGTGTGTGTGTGTGTGTGTGTGTGTTTTCCCAAAATGGGAGTTCACAGTTCGAGTAAACCAGACTGAAACAAACAACCAAACAATAGCTGTGTTTCTGCTAATAGAGTGTCCTGCTTCCACACAGCAGCAGATCTAATCTTACATTCTTTCTATTTACTGAGTTGAACACACACACTCTCCCGCTAACATTATCAGCTTATTGTGTTTGAACTTACAGGACGCTTCCAGTGTGATCCGAGTGTCCGCTCATATCTCGTTTACCCTCTCTGGTTAACAGTATCACTTTCCAGCTTTTATACCACTGGCAGATATTAAAAATATTTCCTCAATCAAAACATTATCCAAGCAAAAAAATCTAAACAACTCCAAAAAAAAAAAACAGACTCAAAACTGCAGGGAGATCTTTTCAGTTGCACAAGAAGTCTTAATAATTGTTGGTAGCAAATGTGAAAACCTCCAGAGAGGCAGGAGCACATTTGACGGTGGAGACTTTATTCCATAAGCTGATGTTTCAGCATAATTGTGCCTTCTATAATATGTTATGAAAATGTTTATTATCCACTGTTTCCAGAGGATAGTTATTTAGACTTTTAATGTAGTAAGACTAGCTGGGGTGATTTCTGTTTTCACCTAAGCCTGGCCCTATATGGAGTGATGCATATGGCACCTTTAGAAGCTGGCACTTTATATTTTTGTTATATGCTACTTCAGTGACCCTGTTAGAATCTTCTGAATTTTCTAATGTCAGAGTGTAAAGTGAGACCGGATTTATCAACTGATATAATTTTGTATCTTCCTTGTGTATTTTTACTTTTTACATTTACCATTCTGGGTTATGCTCTTTATAACTCTAAGGAAGGCACACTTGTGGAATAAGGTCTGGTTCTAAGCATATAAGTTTTAATGCTTGTTTGATGCACTGGTTCACTTTTTTAATTCAATGTTTTTCATTGTTTTGTCACTAGCCGTTGGAAAAGTTTTGCGTTGGTGTGCCTGGTTAGTTGACTGGTTTATGACTGACAAAAGACAGAAGATAAAATCGCAGGGACACTGTAGCTGTTGCTTTAATGTTTTGCTTTATGAAGTAAAAAATAGGCTTGAAACTCGTGAATGTGTCAACAAATTCTCACTCTGCTAAAATATTAAGAGACAGATTATTTTATTGGTCCCTTACTGTGTCCCAAATCAGGCGACGAAGGATAAAGGGCGCAGTTTGTGAAGGTGGGTCTTTGAGAGGACTTAAAAGCCAGGCTGACCCTATTCCTCAGACCAAAACTGATGTCATGTTCAGGCAGCTCTAGTCAGACTGGTAAAGTTTTTTATAGCAACCAGAAGCTGCCCTCACACAGACAACAAAGTGGAAACACAAGTCATAAAAGGGTTTCCTTATACCTTGAGTTTTCAGTATGAGTTGTGACTTCATCGCACGATGAACCTCTAACAAAATGCGTAGCAGGTCCTGGTAAATCCCTCCATATAACTTTGATTTATCTGTAGCAATTGACAATAACAAACAGTGTTTACCAGAGACTGATGAGCACCTGAATACCAGTACCTGGTTAATACAATCAATGTGATATTTCTTGACTTTACATTTTGACAATGACCACCCAAATGCACCATTAAACAATTGGCTGGTGCGCAATGGATCTGTAAAGAATAAACTTGCTGTGGTCTCCAGATTCAGGCAGCTTCATTTGGTCATTTGGTCTAGATTCAAACTAGAAATGTGGAGCTCAGCTCTGAGTAGATTTATTCTTTTTTCTATAGATGCCACTACTAATAATCCAGGTTCATTAAAACAGCTTAAAACAGAGAAAGACAGACCTGGAAGATCAAAAATGTTTTATTTCCCTGTTCAGAAATCCGCCTTAGATGCACCCCGAGGCTGTGGCACAGCAGCATAAGAGTATGCACTGTTAAAGCACAGTGAAAGCTTAGTTTGTGTTTCAGAGAGGATCTCATTACTAAAACAACGAGTAGCTATGGGTATTGATGAGCAGGCGACAGAGACACTCAGAGCTCTGAGGTGATTAGCTGCTGTCTGTCTTCTGTCAGTCACATTAAGGACCAGATGAGGAGGCAATATCTTCAATATAATATCCAATGTCATCATCTTTACAAACGGTGAGGTAATTGATTGTTACCTCTACCATCACCATCATCAGTGCCACAAATATCATGCCTAATAGTTTTCAATATTATTGTAAGCACCAACAATACCACCACCATCAATACCACTAACATCTTCAATCAGCAACAGTTGCGGTGTTGCAAAATTACAATCTAAACTTGTTAAATGATCTTATTACTTTTTCTGAAAGGAAATCTTCTGATTGTGTTAACAAGCTTCAGTTTCAGTCCCTCAATTTCCAAAAAACTGAATTCAGTTTCAACAACAGTTTCTTTTTTAAACTTTTTGTTCAAGAGGGATAAAGGTAACTCCATTTTTGGAGACAATATATAATCTTTATGATGTTGTATTTTTCTTCAGCAATTTTCTTTAATTTAAAGTACATGAGTGTGTTTTTCCCGCTAAACAGCATTTTAACCTTAAATTCCTGTCTAATTTTAACATTACATTCCTATATGAAGCTCTGATCCCCATATTCCACATAGTGTAGATAGGAATTTCTTTCTCCATATTTTATTTACCATGCTTGTATATCCATCTAAGACATACATTACATGTCTTCACTTATCTTCATTGTATAACACTGCGCTCTATATTTCTGTTAGCTGTGTGTGTCTTTGCAGTATTGCACCCGGGACGGGCTCCGGTGTGCTGCCCGTACTAAGAAAATAAAACGATTTCTCGTTCTGAAACCAATAAGACAAAACTCTGACATCAGTACCTTAAAATAGGCAAACACCCCAGAACTAGAATAAAACAAATAGACCAACATCTTCACTGCTCCAATAAATCACAAACGCCTACTGAACCCTGAGAGGATGTTCAAACACACACACACACACACACACACACACTGGAAAGTAATAAGAGTAAAATTGTGTAATATAAAATCGAAAAATTCTCACTTGCAGTTTTCCACATAAAAGGCGTCTCGCCGTGGGGGTCGGTTCATTTATCAGCCGGCTGGTCTATAAGTTCACGCCTCAGTGGGCCGCACCACTATTTATTAGGTGGGTTTTCTATGAAGAGCTGCATTGATTGTGAATAGTTTAAGTTGATGAATGTGTGGATATTATTTATTAAGGCAGCAGGCTGGGAGATTAATGCCCGGTTATTGTTTATTACAGTGGAGAGAGGAGGGAGGAGGAGGTGAGGCATAAACACCTCCATCACACACACACACACACACACACACACACACACACACACACACAGGTATATGTGCATATGCAGCCAAAATATTTGCAAACAGAAGCTGATGCAAATATCTTCTTTTGCACAAATGTATAAAATCTGCAAACTTTTGCACACAATCATACATATGCATGAATTACAACACACATGAATTGGGTATTTCTACTGTACAATAGTTCAGCATGAACCTCATACAACTTAGAAAAGCAGGACAGAAAAGCATCCTCCCAGTGGAAGGCGTATTATATTATATTATATTATATTATATTATATTATATTATAATATATTATAATATAATACAATATAATATAATATAATATAATATAATATAATATAATATAATATAATATAATATAATATAATATAATATAATATAATATAATATAATATAATATAATATAATATAATATAATATAATAGTCAGGAATACAAAAACATAAACATGTACTTATGTCATTTTCATACCAACATTGTGTGAAAAAAATCAGGTCCCTTGTTCATTTCAATGAGACCACCGCGTTGGCACAGCAAAGAGCATGTTACAGAGGGCTCGAGCAAAAAAACACACAGGGTTGTCCAAGAAAAAAGATGAACCTCGATCACCTTTTGACGCAACGCAATCCCCGGTCGATTTATTTTGACAAGTGACCATCGTAATCCTACCGTCTACCTGACAGTGATCACAGAGACGTTAGGTGTTTTTGGACCAAATATTTCTGAGGGCTCATGAGAGGAACTGCCCACTAGGGAGCTCCCCCAAGAACTACATACCTACAACTTTCTTCTGTTTGCATTTGCAATGCCAATAGGAATGCAGAAGTGACATCAGCCAGCCGCAGTTGGTACAGCAACATCACTTCTGTGCGACACACAGCAACAACAACCGTTTCTACGATAATGACAACATGATGGGGGCAAGTGGTCATTGAAGATTTTTATCTTTTGCTTTAACGCGAAAATCGCATTGTATTTCCACCATCGCACAGGCACTAAATAAAGCCTGGACTCCTCTATTGGTCAATTTGTCAGTGTTTTGCTCAATTTTTTTTTTACGAATTACGAGCTGTTACGAGCGGTTGTTTACACAGCTAACGCTTCACACGGGTTTTTAAAAATGGCGGTTGCCGGTGCTGCACTAGCTCATGTGTTTGACCAATCAACGATCAACATACACTTACATCTGGACCAGTCACTGTAAACGCAGATCACTCAAAGTTCCACTTGTACTGGGAGAGTTCCTACTCCTAAAAAAGGGGGGTGGGGCAGAGGGTGGGGGATGGGGGGTGCTATTGGTGCGGTGATTTCAGTGTTGTAAAATGATGTCTCAAAGTAATAGAAAAAAAAGACTGTGCAGTGTTTCCTTGAACTCATGAATCACGAAACTTGAACTAGACTTCCTGATCACATTTCATAGTCTCACAGGTACCTAAAGCAGCACACTCCCAGTTAGACTTGTTGCCTTACACTGATTTCTTCTCAAACAACCAAAATGCAGCAACAGAAAAGCTGCAAGTTAAACGTGCACAACAATGCCTGCAACTGATGAACATTTTCCTTATCTTTATCGTTTATACATTGTCAGAAAATAATGCAAACTGTCCACTTTAATTTCCCAGAGCACAGGCTGACATCCTCAAATTTTTCGTTTTGTCTGCCCAACAGTCCAAAATTCAAATATATTCAATTTACAATTATATAAAACAGAGGGGAGCAGCAAATCCTTACATTGGAGAAGCTGTATCACTACATTTTTTGGTACTTTTTCTTTAAAAAGCAAGTGAAAAACTTTAGACTACACCTATTTATCTGTTATTTTAATTATATATTAATCTGCTGATTATTTTCTCATTTAATCATATGGTCTACAAAATAAAAAAATGTCTGTCACAATTTCCTTAATCCCAAGGTGACATCTTCAAATGTCTTGTTTTGTCCAACCAACAGCCCTGAACCCAAAGAGATTCAGTTTACAATTATATAAAACACTGAAATGCAGAAAACCCTCAAAACTGTGAAGCTGAAACCAAAACAGTCACCAATTAATTATCTGTTGATCACTAATCACCTAATCATTTCAAATCTATTAAAAAAATCTGCTTCTCTTCGACTAATATCTCTGTTGACTTTACAACTGGTGCTATAAAACAATCTCTCCTTCTCTCTCAGTACTAATCTCATTACTGTAGAAAACTGAGTGTCATCTTTCTTGGTGCCCATCAGCATCACACAGTTTGTCAGTCTGACGGTGTTACAGTCTGTTGACAGCACAGACAGCCAAATATGTTCAGAGTCAGGCTTACAAAAACACAAAATAGATGCTTCGGTCCGGTTCACTGGCAAACTAATAATACTTGGTTTGGACGGGTGATGAGAGTAGAACTGGCTGCTATGTTGTTCCCACTTAGCCCTGCCTCCTTGTGTGTGAGTGTGAGTGTGTGTGTGTGTGTGTGTGTGTGTGTGTGTGTGTGTGTGTGTGTGTGTGTGTGTGTGTGTGTGTGTGTGTGTGTGTGTGTGAGATCTATAAAATTAGTCATTTTCAACACATCTGTTAAATGTGGCTCAGGACAATAAACCTTGTGTCGCCTTTCAACACAACATGTGGTAACAACAACAGTGTCAGTGTCAGCATGTCACTGTGTTCACACCTTTTAACATATGAGCTGATGAAAGAGGCAGAATGTGTGTGTGAGACCCAAACTGCATGCCAACCAGCTCCTCACAGGCCAAATTATTAAGACTACATGGGAATGAAGTTTCTTGGCGCACATACATGTTTTCATTTCATCAGAGAGAGGTCAGCGGTCAAGAAGGTGGTCAGGTTTGAAACTGCTCTGTTAGTCTTAACGTGCCAAGTTTTAAAACGGAAAACTAAACTGCAAAAAAAAATAAAAATCTCCATCTTAATGAGTTATTTAGTCAGCTGTGTGTGTTGGAGTTGAAGCTTCAAATAATAACCAAAACGTCTTACTGACTACTGCGCTGCCAAGAAAAAGCCAACAAGTGGATTTCTGTGTCAATCTCTCTTATCAGATCACTGTAAACCAAGGGATTCTGGACAGGTTATTTCCTTGTGATTTCAAAATAAAAGCCTGTATACACTGGATCTAAGGCTTGACAAGAATCAGAGACATGCTTCAAACAATGCACAGAACTGTATTAAGTTTTACTAATGTTGGCACTACTTTATTGCTTTCCAGTTTTAATATTATAAATTAATTTGTGTATAAATGTACACACACATCTATACACACACACACACACACACACACACACACATACACATAAATATACACATATGTATTTTGTGCGCATGCGCGGAAGTGCCTGTTGCAGTTGCTCCTGCTCATTTTCTTATTTTTCACATTTTTTAGCTTTCTTCTTTTGTCATCCCTGTCTAAATGTTTAACAGTAACTTATAAAGATGTGCCTTCTCTAAAAATGCTAATAGAGAGAGATCTGGTCTGTTTTTTTCCACATGAAATGATTTCTTTCATTCAGCTATCTTTTCAAATGCTATCATTCAGCTATGCCGCTGTTGCGCAGGAACTCCACGGTCGCATTGTTTACACCAGGGACCAGGTGATCGCACTGAACCCCCGGGGCGTGGCGACCAGAACAACGGACATCCCCGCAGAAAGCAGAGGAGGAAACACAGAGGATGCAGAGGAGGACCGAAACAACAAGGGAAGAGAGCTGGGTCCGGAAAACCGAGACTGATGGAGAAGAGGAGATATGAACCGAATCTCCCTTCTGTCATCATGGGCAACATGAGATCACTGGACAATACGATGGGTGAGCTAGCGGCCCTGGTGAGGAATCAGAGGGTCTTCCGTGAGTGTAGTGTTTTGTGTTTCACATAGAGACATGGCTACAGGATGATACTCCGGATCACATCGCTACTATCGACTGCTTCAAACGGTTCAGGTGGACAGGATGGAACGTTTCTGCAGCCGAGACATTGAACTGTTAGACATGGGGCTATGTCCATATTACACTCCCAGGGGGTTCTCACACACCATCTTGGTTATTGTTTACATCCACCCCTTTGCTAGGGGAGTTGAGGGAAATTGAGCAAGTCACAACACTAGATTAACAAAGAACTGCTGGAATGAGCATCACAGATTACAAATCGACCTTTCTATCTAAGACATCATGAGATAGAAGTGATCCTTGGCAGGTAGTTTTTTGTTTTCTGAGTTTATAGGCTGATTTTGGACTCGACCTAAGTGAGTCAGTGAATCTGTGTGTGTTTGCAGCGTGCAGTGATGCAAGGTGAAGTGTGTCGATTGACCCGAATGGAGTCGGTCTAATCCATATGGAGTTATAACTGCACTGTGAGAACGACTCCTCTGTCTGCCTCATATGAAGACATTATTCCCCCGAGATCAGCAGCTATAAATCACTGCTCCTGCCTCGTCAATACCCAGTCAATGGCTCTCTGAACAAACACACACACATATAGTGTATGTATGCGAGCAGACATGCACGCAGCCAAATAAAATAATTGGCAGATCCCCATACAAACACACTAAACTCCTTTTCCTTCATCTACTTTTTTCTCTTCTTCCACAAACATCCATCTCTCTTTTTGTTTCTGTCTCTCTCTGACTTTATTGACCAACCTATTAAAGCAGAAAGCTCACATAATGTCCTCTCATCAACCAGTTGTACCCATCAACTGAGCCTAGAACAGAAACCAAGCAAACAGCCAATATCATTTCACCACAGAGAGTGCCTTGGGTTATCTTTGGGGGGAGGGCTGTGGATTATGGGTAGTGTAGTTCATGAAGAAACCGTAGTCATTAAGGAACATCTATTGATGTTTTCCAAAGAACACTGGGCACTTTTACCAATTTACCATTATTTGTTGTTGTTTAATGGTGCATTCACTGCCAGTGTGCTCTTAGCAGTTGTAATCAACTTCTGCAGTGTTTCCTGCTTTGATCCTGCTTGGTTTAATTTGACCAGGCAAAAATGATGCATTTTTAAGTGAAGTGGCATCCAATTGAGACAACAGGATGACTTGAAATTTCTCAGCCGTCTGAGAACCATAATCTGACCCTACTAAATAAAACTGCATAAAAAAAATCATGTACTACTTTTGTTTTGTTAGTATGCAAATGTTGATAGGTGATAGACAGCAGTTATACGTGCTTTGAAAATTAAGTGCCACCAAAACTGAATTGTGGAAAGACTAAAAACAAGCAAAAAAAAAAAAACAAAAAAAAAAAAACAGATATATGCTGGCATCAAACATATTAAAATAAACTCATATGCAGATGCAACACAAAGTAGGTTTTTATTATAGTGGCAAACATGACAGATAAAAATAGACTTTGAGGGAATTTCTACAAGCCCGTCCATCACAGTGATGGATCATTATTGGTTACTCCTGCGGCTACACACTGACAAAAAGAAAAAAAGTAATTTTTCAACACATCTGTGTGTCCAGCAGGGACAACACACATCTGTGTTAGTGTTAAATGCAAATATGTCCTCACTGTTGGGTGATAAATCTCCTGACTGTCAACTAGAAAAAGTCTTGCTTCAGCTGGACATGCAAACATTTTGAGTTAACTGTATTTTGAGAACTTTTTTCAGCTCACAGAGCAACAAGTGAGCCTTCAACTGATGTTAAAACATGAAAGGGGCTACGTGTTGCATTTACATCAAAAAAACATTTATTATTTGAGATATTACTTTGATTGCTACAAAACAGGCTGTTGTTTTGAAGAATAGAAGGAAGTTAAAGGCTTTGCGATCTGAGACATACAGATGCGCTAAAACCAGCAATTCGTTTTTGTCCTGGAGAAGGTTTGTATTTGATTTGACTCTATGTGGACACCATTCAGTCAGAAGATACTGATGCCGTTGATTATGCACAATGCTCCTCTCACCTCAAAACTCCCAGTGAGCTGAGTGGTCAGCCCAGATAGCGTTTGTAGAGATCCAATTATGAAGGTCAAATAAATAAAATTCTAAAACAAATATATAATTAGTGATGTTAAGTCTCTAATTAGAGTTTAACAGTAATTGGTAATTGGGTATTTGTACTGTAAATGTTAATTAGCAGGTTAGAAGCCAGTCTGAGGTCCCAAAGATCTGGATGTAAAATACCAGCCTCAACACTGAATGTCCGGATACTGCTGATGTTCTGGAGAAACCTTGCATCTTCAAATGATTTGTACCTTTGGTATTTATTTTTTATTTATATGCAATTAGGGAGGCAAAGGATACAGGGGGGAAAATAATCTTTTTTTTAAGTTTTTATTACAAATATAACCTTTGATTGTCTCTTTTTTTGCCCCCAATGAACTGTATCGCATTTGGTCAGATTTGCTTCCATACGCCTCCACTGTTATCCCATCTGAATAGGCCAAAAGTTTCATGTGGAGTAGGTGCCTTTATCTAGAATATTTTACTTTTGTTTAATTAACTATCATTGTACTTATTCATACCGGATACAATGGTTTTGTCATTATAGTATTGCATATGTCTGTTGCATTCCTAAGCTATGCAATCTTGGTCTTGAGTCAAAAAATCTTCAAAATATGAATTGAATCAATGACTAAATGCTGGTTATTATTCTGTATGTTGTCAAAGTAATCTGCTTTACCTGTTGACGTATTACAAGTCACTGTGGAGAAGAGCACACGCTACACAAACCATAAAAATTGTTAAGACAGTTCAACCTCCATTAAGTGAAAATTTTACCATGAAAATGAATCTAGCATTTATCTCTAAATGCTGGGCACATCGAAACAAAAAGGTTTTTGTCAAACTGGTGACATTTTTCACGTTCATATTCGGGAAAACTTCTTGCCTCGTACATTATCTCCGCTCAGCATTCTTCAGTGTTACCAGTAATAGAGTAAAACATTTAACATGACTCATTACTCATCTGAGATTACTGTAGTCTTTACATGAGTAACACAAAATGATAAATGTTTAACTGTGAGCTGAAGCCAAATCATTGACAAGGCATTGCTAGATAAAAAACACAAATGACAAATTTAACTTTAATCCCTCTTCAAAGTCAACTCTGTGATGATACACGCTTTGAATCAGCTGTAAACTTTCTGTCCTCTGATATACATGCGTGATTGTATCCATATACACATACATGCTTTATTCATAAACAACATCAGCCTCCAGAACGAAACCTGAATTGTGGACACTGGAGATCAAAGTGTTTAGCAAAAATAATCAATTTCCACTAAAAGCACTAATGACTCTTTTAAACACCAGTGCAGTAAACACATCAATCATAAAAGCAGTGGTTATTAATTTAGGTCATTGCGGTGGTTTATACTGTTTTGCTTTTGTAATATATCAAACCTATAGTGGAAATGCAGTCCATTTATGTTCAGATTTTTTTCCTGATTCATCACTCATTGCCAGCTCAAAACTTAAACAGTATCCTGCATCCCAACACCAGTTTAAAACTGAACCGAAAGCACTTCCAAGGCCTCATCGACATAAACAAACTGCTCCTCTGATGATGGATTTTGTTGAAATGACACACAAGGGGAAAAAATGACACGGAAGAAGAAAAAGTTCAGAAAAAGAAACAGTCAGCAGAAAAAAACAAACCTGAAAGAGATGGAGCTGAGAGGTGGTGTGTGGGGTTTTTTCATGCTGATATAAAGAGCCATCAGTCTTCAGCTCCAAATGTCCCCATCAAGTAAATATCAATAAATATGTATGAAGGGAAGGGAAGGGTAGGGGGGGGGCGTGAAGAAATCAAAAAGGAAAAGAAAGAGAGGTCAATGGTGAAAAGCAAAGTGCCTTTATTCACAGAGCAGCCACACTGGTTTCATGTCTAAAAATGGGAAACCTGCCTCTAACAGAAGGATGACTAATTAAAATAAAAACAAACATAAATGGTGCCAAGTATGGTCTTATTCCACCCTAAGCCTCCAAAACAGCTTCAGTGCTCCTTGTCATAGATTCTACAAGTCTATGAACTCTACTGGAAGGTTGAACACCATTCTCCCAAAGCATATTCCCTCAAATGGTTATTTCATGATGGTGGTGGACAGCAATGTCATTCCCAAAGTTCCCATAGGTGTTCAAACACCTCAGAGACCCCAAAAACCTCCTTAAAAACCACTAGAATCACATTAAGGACATATAGGTCCTTCTTAATGGCAGAGAGAACTTCCTGAAGGATGATTAGAACCACGTACAGAACACCAAGAACCTCCTCAATGACCACAAGAAACACCTCAAAGACCTGTAGACCGTCTTCAGGGACTGTGAGAACATCCTAAATGGCTTCTAAAACCAATTACATGACCACAAGAACCTCCTCATTGTCCACAAGAATTACCCTCAAGAACCTCTAGAATCTCCTCAATTACCACTATAACCACCTATAGGATGTGAAGAACCCTCTCAGTGACCACAAGAACCACCTGAAGGACCTGTTGAACCTCCTTAGTGAAACTGGAAAACAACAGCTAAAACAAGTCAGGACTGACACTCTCACAACATCTTGTGACCTAAGAATTACAAGGTTCTTTTTGATAGATTTGCTGAAAAAAATAGCCCAGCAATTTTGTTTATTTCAAAGGTTGTGTCTCCAAAGTCATTCTCCAACTTAATTTTATGAGGCACCATACGTGATCCAATCAGAACTTATTAATGCAGAGTCTGAAATGTTTGTTTGTCAGCCACCCAAGTTTTATCAGAAAGTTGGTAAAAGTGGTAACATTTGTTAGCAAGCATTAATCTTAAAATAAGCTTGTAAATATAAAAAGACAAAACAATTCCACAGAGATGTAGTTTCAAACCCTACACCCATGACGAGATTCACAGTAGACTGTGCACCAATGGCACTCTAGTCGCTGAATGCAAGCAAAGTAATTTTTGTAAATGCTGATGGGATGGGAAAATACTCTGGCTGTACCTTAAGACTACATGAATTGTGCAAGTAATATAAAAGTTGCTGGTTTTGGAACAATGCGTGGAATGTTTGGGGGCCTTCGCACTGCTCTGCTCACCTTCCTCAAAATTTTCCATCATCCTTTTCCCTATGACTATACAATTAGGTTTATATTTTCATCACTTTGAGACAAGACTGGTTTGCAGTATTTTGTAGCTTGCCATCCTGTCATCCTCTGGCGTTCTGTGTGCGATGAACAGTAAAATCTGATGCTTTGACTGACAAAATGAGGTCTGAATTGGATGCTCTTCAACTCAAGATCCGAATCATCAACATTCAGGTAGAAGCCCTTGAAAATAACTCGTGTCGCCGGGGCTACAGGAGTTGAGCCTGAAAAAGGGGGCAGGGCTTTGACTTTTCACATGGGCAGGTGATGCTGTGATGGGCATACTGGTCTAACCCCAGTCCACATAAGCGTGGGGTAGAGTGGGGCTTTGGCGCTTCAGGCCTCTGTTCTGTTTGGCTTGTTCAGCTGAATTTTATCTGCTCCTCTGTCCCATAAAACCTTCCTATTGACAGGCAGCTCCACATCGACCCTCCCTCCCCCCTCCATATCCAGCCCACATTTTTCTTCCCTATGAGTATTAGTTTATTGAATAAGTGGCATCTGTTTTCCTGGCCCCGTCACCGTAAGGCGAGGTATTTCTCACTGACGCACAGCGCTGATTTATACGCTGCTCTGATTCTCCCTGCAAAAAATAAAGCTAAGCAAAAAATTTCCAATACATCCTCCGTCCCCCCGACACACACACACACACACACACACACACACACACACACACACACACAAGGACACACACACACACACACACTCATCTACTCTTCCTCTCTCCTTCCTCCATCCATGCTGTTTATAATTAAGTTGGCAGATGTTATACACACTCAAACACTTTTACACTCTCTTAACTCTTGTCCACAAAGTCCCACTTTCTGTCACACACATCACGCGGCGTGATGATGAGACAACCAAAGTCATAAATTACAACTAAATGTCTGGTTTGCCGGCTTCCTCTGAAAAACTGCGGCAACAGTTTGGAAAAACTCTAATGCTGTGTCAAAGTATTTCAGGCTATATTACAAAAGATAAAGAGACACGGATGTTGTTGTCATTTTGCTTCCCTTGCTGAAAGGAAAAGGATGGGAAAATGTAATTTAATTCTCTTTTAAGGCATCAGAAATTAAAGGAAAAAATCTTGATCTCTTGATTTAAAATATACGATTTAACAGTGGCTACAAATGTTATGTATAGATATGACATTTCTCCATTGTCTTAATAGGCAAAATCTTGGCGTGAACATTACTATGTAACTGTAGCCAAACAACTGAACTGTGGGTCCAAAAAGTTCAGTAATTTGCCTACAAATCATTTGAGTGAGCTCTTTGGAGAAAGAATAAGAATAAGAATACGAAAAAGAATAAGAATAAGAAAAAGAATAGAAAAATATTGCTAGTGCCAGTAAGAAATTAACGAACTTAACTCTGTTTATGATATGTAATGAGTTTATCCTGTATTAACATTTATAAAGAGCCAGCATTACCTCCAGCTCTTATGTATATGTTAATGTTAATGTTACCTGTCAGGATTCTGCGGACAGACGTGCATCTGCAGAAGGATCCTCTGGGTGAAGGTTTTGAAGCATTGGCCACACTTCCACAGGTGCCAGTCGCTGAACTCGCTACTCAGCTGGCTGGTAGAGGTTGGGCTTGCCAGGACTCGCTGGTTCTTTGACCCCAACTGGCCGAAACTCGAGTCCGACTGAACCCCGACCCCGACCTTGTCTAACAGGGAGAAACTCCTAGAGCAAGGGGAGTGGGGGAAGACCATGGAGCGCATGAGGGTGGTGGAGGGGGTAGAGGAGGAGGAAGACGAGGAGGAGGGTTTGCTGTTCTTGCTGAAGGATTGGAGAGACTCCTGCCTGGTCATGGCCTCCACCACCGTGGCTGGGACGTTTACTGGATAAAAAAATCAAAAGGAGGAAAATTATTAGTTACACATGTATTCCGTGATTTCAAGGGAATTTTGAGAAAGAAAAAGTTTCACAGTAGAAGACAGGCTAGTTTGCCTTCAGCCAGAAACTGAAACTGAACTGAAACAAAACAGTTTAAATCACCTGTATCCAAGTTTAACCAGATTCTCTTATAGCTATGACGAGCATGTTTCTAATTCTTTGTGAATCCTCCTTTACATCATTCTTTGAACTCATGACATTTACCTCTGAAGTGAAGGAAAAATGGTTAGGAATGAAAAAAGGGCCTAATAAATTTGGCGATTGGAATTCATCAGTCTATCAAGGCCCCCACACGCACCTGCCACCTCAGGGGCAGCTGGACCTATACATCTGTTCTGGACTCCACCAGTCTGAGGATGGATGAGAGGCTCTCGATTTACCAGTAACTCTACGTTCCAATGCCTCTCCTATGGCAATGAGCTCTGGTTAGTGCCTACAAGACTTAGATTGCAATAAGTTTCCTTTGTAGTGTCTTAGCCTTAGGGACAGGGCAAGAAGCTTCCATCTGGAAGGAGCCAAGAGTAGGAAGTATGAAGGAATACCTTCCAACATGAGGGTAGTCGTTTATGTTGGAACAAGTCAGCTGAGGTGGTTCATTCAGCATCTTCTAAGGACACCTCCCTGTGGATGTATACTGGACACATCCGACTGGGAGGAGTATACTGAGGCAGTTTTAGGACATACCGGAGGGATTATTTATCTGGCTTGGCTTGGAGAAATCTCAAGATCCACAGAAGTGGCTGGAGGACATGGCTGGGGAGAAGGATAGCTAGGCTAACTAGGCCTGTTAAAATCTTCAGAGATATGACACATGATTCTACATACAAAAAATATACTTGGCCTGCTGTCACTGCTACTCAGATCTGGATACATGATGGGAAATGGACAGAGGGATGGCTGAATTCATCCATACTTAGTTCAAAGTATTTTTTGAGGTGGCTCTCTGTATGTCTAAGCTTTATCTGTCACCAAGATGAATTCTGGTCTGTGTGCTGTGCTTGATGAGTAAAAGTAATTCTGATGATTTTGCTGCTGTGATGGAAAGACAAAGCCAGGACCACATTGTCCTAACTGAGGCCAGAGCTGCCTGGCTAGCCCAGGGCAAACTGCAGCTCCTGGTTCCAGTGAATGCAATTATGGGTCTTGTAAGGCTGTTTGGAGTCTGTTTGTTAGCACAGTTACAGTGACATAGTGTTCCTCTCTCACTGACCGCAGAAATGTTTCTCAAACTATGGCTCAGGGCCCAAACTGGGCCTCCAGTCTGTTTCTGGTAGGTTACCAGATGATGGCAGACCTAATTTGTTGTAATATACTTGGACAAACCCAGTGCAACTTTTACTGTTACTGTTACAAAATTACTAATGCTGCTAACTACTGTTAATGCTGATGCTACAAATTTCCACCTCTACTACCGCACTCGCTCCCACGACCGTGATTACCACTATTGTAACATTAATTACTATACTGCTATAACTACTAGACCAATTACTGCCATGTTCACCTCTGCTATGTCTAAGATTGCTACTACTCAACTCCTACTTCCTCTACAAGTGCTACTACTGTTACTGCAGCTGCTACAACCACTGCAACTAGGTAAATTTGCAATGATAGCACTAGTATTACTACTACTAGTATGGCAAAGGCTACTACTACTGATTCTAACAGTATGAAGAACATTAAACTTTAAGTTAAACTCAATCTGTATTTTATTCCAATTATTGTTTTAATTATTGTGCATTAATCCTTTGTGCATTTTATTCTTTCGGTTTTTATGTGGTGCTCATAATTTTATTCATTTTGTGAGGCACGTTTGGTTCTGTTTTGATAAATGCTTTCTAAAAAAAAATCTGAACACAGAAGCTGGCAAAATAAATGTATTAGGCAGATAAGATGAAGAGATTTAGGATACAGAAGTGTTGCTTGTGAATAAACAGTCAAGTACAAATGACATTAACAGGGGAAAAAAAGCACATTATATAAAAGTGTGTAAATTAGATTTTGCGTGAACCAGCTGATGCAAGCTGTTCTCACTTGACCCAGAATTCAGCTGTGTTCTGTTCTGTGGTTTGACCGACTGACAGACCTGGAATCCATAACCCTTCATTATGTTTGAAATGACATAAAGAGGGCTTGTCTTATTTTAACTCACTGTGGATGGTTTCACTTTTCATTCTGTAAAACTGGTTTGTTTGGAAAAACTTGACTTGGGGACTGGCAGGAAGTTGAATTGTTTCACTTTGACGCTAGAACGAGAATTTGCGTCCCATCCTCTACCGACAGTGAATGTTTCTTGGACCAGTCGGGACATTTTCTAAACCTTAATAAAGTAATTTTAGTTCCCTAAACTTAATCAGATGTTCAATATGGCAGCAGATCAGATGATGCTCATGTTCTTTTGGAAGGCAGTGACAAATTACTTTGTCGTTTAGGTCGGAAGACTTGAAGGGCGTCAATTTTGAGGGGCCAGTATTAAGAGTTACTGTATTTCTTCTTTGTATGTTTGTTTTTTGAACCAATTTATATCAGCCCACCAGCTCTTTGGAACCATTTTCCTTCTTTTGAACCCATAGTACATCTGGACTCATTCTCCTATGTTTAAAAACATGCCATGTACTAATCCAAGAATATCAGTCTTTTTTTTCATAATTTTTTTATTTTATTTATTTTTTACTATTTTACATTACATAAATTAACAGCTTCTGTCTAACGTCGCCATGCTGCACCTCTGCAGTTGGGTTGTCATAACTATTTTCCATCCTTCATCAGCTCAGCTCTGCCATCACGCCACCAGGCTCCATTGATCCTCTAATAATCTTATGAGAAGATAATTACGCCATTTGTAAGTTGCCCGACGGCACTATCGACGCCCGCGTTACACGCCGCTCACCCACACTTAATTCATTTTGCTACAAACATTGCATATACAAAAAGTGCAAGTCAATACAGTTTGGGCTGCACATGAAATGCATCATCAAAATGGGAGAATTATGCAGATGCAGTTTGCAACATTGCAGAGTCTGTGTTTTCTCTCTTTATAAGTGGTGTGTCTCTTCCAGAGGGGTTTGACATGAATACACACCGAGCAAAGACTCCGATCTCCATGACAGAGCAGAGGTACAAAGTTTTTACAGCTACTTTTCAAGCCTAAAGATTGTGAGTGTTTGACACTGAAGAGAACATGGGTGGGGTATCAGTCTCTATCACTGCATCAGTTTCCTGCTTATCCATTAGTTCCTGTCTTATTTTAACGCTTGTCCTCCTACTCCTTCTCTTTTTCATTGTGAGAACCATATGAGTCCCTCTTTAAGCCACCTTGTCTTTTATTTTCTGTTCATATCTGTCTTTTTGTCATTCAGTCTGACAGTATGTACATTACATTCATCATCATGCAGATAACCTAACGGTTCCACAGAAAACACAGAATTGACCCACAAACCATTTTTAGGAACGCAGCATGGAGCCATATGCTACCTGAAAAACATCTGTGCATACAGAATGAAAAACATCTGCCTGTATCCCGCATCTACTATAACTCAAATTATCTTAATTCAGTTCTTAGAGGCCCAAACTAGGATGACTTCATTATGTTGCATAAGACCAAAAATGTTAGAACATGATCATTTTGTTTAGTAATTTTATTTATGTTCTGCCCAAATTTTTTTGTATATTTAAAAATTTTTTAAAACAAGGCTGGCATTATTTTATATTTTTGTTATTGTCAAAAAATCCCACGAAAAGATCCAAACCAACAATGCCTTAGTCTGTCTCTTGGGACGGTGTGTGTGGGATTGAGTCAAGATAAACTACAGTGTGTGTTCATTGCAATGAAGGGACATGTCACCCAGTGCAACAGTGCGGCTCAGTGATGTGTTTTTAATACTTTTGGAAACGATGGATTTCTATGGCGCACAGGAATAAGACATATCAGGCTTACACACACAGACACACACACACACACACACACACACACACACACACACACACACACACACAATACTTGTAAGGAGAATCAATCTATTGTTGGTTTTGCCCTGCACAAGGGTTTTGTTGAAAATAAGAAAAACATACTGACAGTCTTGTCTTTTAAAATTATTCTCTACACTTTCTACATGTATTGTTATATCAACATCAATAAAATTTAACCAACTAAATATGAAAAGTTTGACTCTGACCCCAGAAGCTCCTGTTAGTGTCTTTGCTTCCTCTAAATGCACCTCTGTCTTCCTCTCTTTACTGGTGTGAAGTACAGTTCAGATTATGTTGCCAAAGCTTTGTTGGTAATCAATAATCATAACGTTACCAGTGATTATAAAGTCTTATAAAATCAATAGAGGAAATTATAATAATGGTTGGAATAATATATCAAATAAAGAAGAGATACAGTGGAGTTTACTGCAGAGGTGGTCAAAATGGAAAACCTTGTCCTCACTCACACACATCTTTTTCCTCTCTCCTTCCTGTCTTCCTCTGAACTCTCTTTCTATTTTGTTCGACCGTGCTTCTCTTCTCTCCCATCCTCCATTGTTGTCTACTCTTCTTCTCTCTTCTTACCCATCATTCACATCCTCCTCTTCTTCTTCTGTTTCTCTTCCCACTTTCCTGCTCTCCTTACCTTCATCTCTCCCGTCTTCTGTCCTATTTTCTTCTCCCTTCTCCTCCCTTCTTTCCTCAGTTCTCTCTCACTCACAGCATTTTCTCCTCTCATCCTCTCTGGTCCTTTTGTCCTTTTCCTCGCCTCCTCTTTATCTTGTGTTCCTATGAAACATAGCTCATCTCCTCATTACTCCTGCTGCTGCTACGTGCTGGAGAACGGTTGGAAGAAAGGAGAGGAGGAGAGAAAAAAGGTGCTACATTAAAAAGATTAGATAAAAGAAAAAGAAAAGGAAACAAGGAAGAGGAGAATGATGAAGAGAAAAAGAAGAAGGGAGAGAAGGATTATGAAGACAAGTCCCCCCAAAGTGATCTTTTACTGTGAGTGCACATGTTGTTGTTGTTAGGCAGCGGCCAGGCTGCGGAGCGTCAAGCTGACAGACTGTGATTGGATGGAACGTGCATGAGTAAACAACCACAGGGTGTGTGCGCTTTAACAGTGTGTTGTGTGCGTGCGTGTGTGTGTGTGTGTGTGTGTGTGTGTGTCTGTGTGTGTGCGTGTTTTCTTTGTTGTGTGTTGGTGTGTGGTTTGGCTCTAATGTTTTCCCTTTTTGTCTTTAATGTGTGTGAGAGCTCATGTTCCTTAGGTGTGTGTTTGAGTTCTTGTATGAGTGCATGGAAGTGAGTGTATAAAGGAATATGTCTTTAATGCTACGTGTTTGTCTGATGGTGTTTGTTGTGTGTATATTTGAATTTACTTAAAGGAATGAACCTTTTTTTCAGCACCTAATTGTTTTCTGTTATTTTATATATTAAATTAAATTCTTTAATTTCATTTTCTCATGTTAAATCTAAATCTAATTCAGACCAAGTGAATCAGATGCATGCTCTCTGCCTGACCAGTTTTCTTGACATCTGACTCTGGTCCATAATTAATGAGCCTAAATTTTGAATTTAGATCAGTAGAATATCTTTTTAAATCAAAAGTCAGGGCTTTTGAGGATTTTAATTTGCATTGATTAGATTCTGCAGTTGTTCAGGAACATGATGGTCTGTTATTCCAATAAAAAAAACCCCTCTAAATCTTGACGTGGTGACAGACCTACAGATCTACCTTTGAATTTTAATTGTTGAATTTAGTAGGAATATTTGACCGTGTGTCCCACGTCAGGGCTCGCTGCCAGGATGCTGATCATCTGCACTGGTAAAAAATTTGTCTGATGCCCAGTTGCCTGCTGTGGCTTCAGATTTGTGACTATATGTGGTTTCTGGTTCAAATCTCTGGGTTTACTTTGATTGAACTGATTGAACTGCTGCTGCTGCCAGAGTGCTTTTTTGCACGACACTGGAACCCAGACTGGTCCAGTGGGGCTAATTCGTCACCAACAGCAGTTGTAACCAAGTATATTTTACCTCCTTTATTTTTAATCTAAACATGCTTTTTCTTCAGCCTTCTGTAAGCTTTAATGTTCATGTGAATGTGCTCCAAATTAGTTTTACAATACATCTTGAGAATATGAACCCACTGTATGAAAGTAAACCTTCTCTGTGAAAATTTAAGGCACTTTAAGGCAGAATGTGGTGTGTTTAAATGGAGAAAAAGCCGGTGTGCCGCTCAAATCCATTTCACTGGAGTCAAACGATGACAAAAGTACCTATTTTACACTACATTTTCTAATAAACTTCCCCCCAAGCTTTTAGTTTTTTCTCTGTGATAATCAAGTGAACTGGCTGGTTGGATGGATGGCAGATTTACTGATACACCCCCTGTAATTTCGTCTAATTTTATACGATTATTTCTTTATCTTGGCTTAAACTGCAACAAAACAGTTTAATTTTAATGTAGACGGTTTCGCTAGCAGATTTGCAAGATTCATTGATAAACATGCTTTCTGGGTTCTAACGGCTTCAGTTTCCTCTAATGACAGGTCGTACATTTCAGTACCCAAATACAGAAGATAAATACAGAGCTACAGGGTACTGCTGCTGTACTGGTCAGCTACCAGTATAAATTTGCTCATTCAGTGTTCTCTGTGGTGATAAAGGTCATAACTTTAAATGTCTGTTCCACTGAGGACACAAAGTCACAGTCCTGCTGTCTCCAGTGCAGAGTTTTGACATCCCACTCCTCCTTTGTGGGCACAATCAACAGACAACGATGCCATGAAAAAGCCAAATGCAGTTAGTAGCGAAATGCCTTTAATTTAGAGCAGAGCTGCTGTCCTTCAGTTTGAACAAAAGAAGCATAATCTAATTTCACTTAATTTGGACGTGAACAAACTTCTTTCACTGCAGGAAGGAACAAAAGCAAATCCTCCAGTCTTTGTTTGCCCTCTGCCAGTGTGTGTGTGTGTGTGCTGGTGCACAATGTATCCGTGTGTGTGCATGTGTATGTTTTTTACATCTGTGCTGTTGAGGATCAAATGTCTTCACATGGACAGAGATACTGTAAGTCATCTAAAACTGAGGACACTCTGGAAATTTTTTTTTCTTTGAGTTTTTGTTAGATGAAGCACAGGACTTTGGTCTGTTGTGTGGCTTTCGTCCATCTTTCAAATGATGAAAAAGTTGACGGTAAAATCCTCCATGTCAAACATGTAGATCACTGGATCACTGGCTCTGGTGCGCCCCATTACTTTAACATACATATTACATACTACATATCATGGGTGACTGAAATTAATTCATTAGTTTTACTGAAGTATCCTGTCTGAACAAGTGGAGATTTTGTACCTGTTAGCGGCACTAGATGCAAAAATCAGAATATCACTAAAGTGACATGGATTCATCTTCTGAGGACCACGAGTGTCTGAACCAGATTCCATGTCAGTGTTTCATCTTGTACCAATCCACAGACATGACCATCACTTCAGCCACATCACTAATGCGGTTAAAATAGGATTTGCATGTTTGGGCAAAACAGGTCCTCATAAACAAAGTAATGCAAGAGTGTGTGTGTAGAGTCTGCCACAGTCCTGTCACGATGAAGAATGTCATGTAACAGAGTCGGTTCCATCTGTACAACAAACCAGTCTGTGGCCAAACGTCTCTAATTTGCAATCAGCACGATCTCATTTCACTGCGGCTCTGAAAGACGAGCCCCTAATTCAATTCATTTCAATTTAGATTCCACAGATTGAAACTCCTTCTTCATGTTTTGTTTTTTTCTCCATAATTGAGTAAGGAAAAAAAAAATGTCAAAGTTTGTTTTTTCTCCCTTTAGGCAGTTGCTCTGTCAAATCCAAAGAAAAAGAGTTTGAATGGAAAATATATAAACAGGCTGACTGAGCAGAAAACTGGAGGAGATGTAAACAAAAATAAATTGGTGACAGAAAAAGAGAGGACAGGAGAGGCAGAAATGATGGAGAAAAAGTGAGTAATAGAGAGGTATAAAGACACAACGGAAATGATTACTTTTACCAACAATAATTATCCCATGGTCCATATTTTTTAATGATAATTGTGTGTTGAGGGCATGAATGTCACCTCCCTGTTTGTCACAGTAATATCTAAACCAGTTGAAATCATGGAAAAGTCGGCTTTGAGGGGATTTTTACCCGTTTACCTGCTTAGGAAGGGAATTATGACCACAGATCCTAAATACTTAAAATTAAAAAAAATAACCTTTTTTCCCCAACAGCTCAATGTGACACGGTACACTACGAATGGATGGGTGGTTATAAAATTTTATTGTTTTACTAATTCTGACAGAAATTAAAGAAGAATCAAGTTAAATGTCAATACTGAAATTAAGACCTCGTAAATTTAGATTACAAACAATTTTATCACTCGTGGGACCTGATATTTGTAAAATTAAATTTAAGACAAATTAATACTTTTTAGAGACTTTCAGACATGCCGTAGTATTTTCTTAACTAAAGTAGGGTAGAAACTACAGCAGACACCCACAGATTTACAAACAACACATGATCGCAAACCTTCAACAAGTTACGGTAAAACTCAAATTGCTCCTTTGACTCACTGTTTTAACGGTTTCAACGGGAGCCTTCTTCAACTCTTGCCAGAAAAGTACCATAATGTGTGAGTGTTCTGAAGTCCTTTTATAGTGATTTTGTCAGAGCCAGTCAGCCCCAAAGTGTTTTTGTTAGTCCACTTTACTGCGCTGGAGTTTCTGAAGGCTGGTGTAATGTGTTTTGCTGCCACAGAAGATATAAATTCCTGACGAGTGAAAATAAGTTCATAGTGTCTCCTGACATCTTCACTGCAGAAATTATCCAGGGAAAAAAAAAATTCTATCAAACTGCCAAGAATTACAGATGTCACAGATGATGAGCTCAAAGAGACTAAAAGTCTGAAAAATGCTGTCTGTCAGAGAAAATGGTTTTGACACTTGAACAGCCTGACAGGAGAGAGTGAGAGTCTGTGACTGACAGGATACGCAAATGTAGGTTCTACGTAGTACTGTATTTCATGTTCTATGCATATGAGAGAAACGGCTTCAGTGATGAGGAGTCCCTTCTCCTTCAAATAATGCTATCTCAGGGAAACTTGTGTCAAAGTGTTGGGAAATGGGGGTCATCTCATAATCAGGGTTGTCTTGTAGTAGGGACAATAATGTAATACATTTATTCAAAGCGAATCATTTGATTCGCAACATAGCCTGAAAATGGTCACGCCAAACAAGAACCATGTGGACGTCCTAGTTAAAACATGAACATCACTAAAGTGGAATCGTGATGTTTTCATAAATCAGCAGAAAAAAGGTTGACATAATATGGACAATCCTGGATAAAACACAGAGGTTCATTAATGTGTATATTTTTGTTTACAGAGGAAGAAGACGATGAGAAGTTTCTATGGAAAACTCGTATGTTCGTTACTTAAAAAAAAGAGAAAGAAAAAAAGAAGAGAAACATGGAGATAAAGGCAGAGTGTGGACACCAAGTCACAGCTTGCCCACAATTTAGCGAATAACAGACTTCTTCCTGCCTTTTTTTTTGTCTTGCTCAGTTCGTCAGACAAATAAATCAGACAGCAGGTTTGTAAAAAAACCTGCCTTCACTGCGTTGTTTTTGTGGCGAGCCAAAGGCTTTCTTCCAGTCACACAGTTTAAATACTGTCCATAATAAAACTAGACAGACATCCAAAGAAAACTGCTGTTTTTTTTTCTGTAGGCAGACCAGGATCATGGCAGAGTAGTTTGCGGCTTTTAGATGTCAGAGTCACATTTATATCTGTAACATTTAGCTGATGGTTTTATCAGCGTCTTCCTTTAACACAGGGCAGTTGAGGGAACTAAGATCTCACCTTGTAGTTAGAGGATTACCTTTCCATCACTATAAACGACTTGTCATAACTATTCAGATAATGTACATGTTTAACTTTTGTACTCAAGGATACATCAGAAAGATGTACTATAGTGAAATCATCTGCTCTGGAAAATGAAATTATGACCTGATAGAGTTTTAGAAGACAAAATTTAACGTTACAAAAGTAAATGCTGTTTTGTTCGAGACTCTCAATCTCAAAGGTTTATTCCTAGAGCTTCCATTCTGGAGCTGATATTCATTGAACATACAGGGAGAAATCCAACATAGAGGAGGCAGAGAGACCAAGAAAAAGAAAAGTAAGGAAGAAAGTTCAGCGGTGTTTTCTCACAGTTTTCGTCCTGAGCGATGCACTGCAGCGGGATGCCGAAGAACGAAGTGTAGGAGTCATTGTACCAGACCAGCAGCTCTGTTCCTCTGGGGATATCCATGCATGCTCTGTAGAAGATACAGGACCTGTAATAAAACACAGACACATACATATTCAATGTGAAAAGTGACACCCAAATTGGAATTTACTGCTGTTGTTACCTTTTGGCTATCATGACAAATAAAATTGCAACATTCTGAAACAATCTGAATAGAAACCAAATTATCCTGAAGTCAATTCAGTGAAAAGATGCAGAACAGGAGTAATGGGGATCTAGTTGAGAGTCTGGATGTACTGTTCAAGTCGTGCTTAAGAAATCAAGAAAATAAAAATTTTTTAAAAATCCCATTTAAAAAGATCAACATAAACAATCTGTTCTAGCTAGAAAATCCTTCCTTCACTTACTGGTACAAAGACATTTACAGTGTCTGGAGTGCCACTGTCTGTGGCAGTCAGAAAAAATGTAAGTGAACTGTTCATATCACTGACAACTGATTTGATGGTGCCAAACACCAATTACGGGATTGCAAGAAGATTAAGAGGACAGAAAAGCAAAGAAAAACATTATAGTTACAAAAAGATTATGTTTTTTTTTCCAGAATTGCCCCAGATCTCTGCTTTTCATTGTGAAATACTTGTGAAATATTTTTCCTCAAGACTCTGAAAAATGCTCAAATAAATCACCAAACAAAAGTCATTTGTCTTTTTTGAACCAGTCATAACTGCCAAACTAAGGGTTGCAAGTAGTAATAGCTTTGTTTTTAGGGGTCACAAGGTTAAAAGATGGAGCAACTGCAAACCACTGACTTTTTGATTTTATTATTATCTTATGAAGATCATTAAGCATGACAGTACAGAAACACCAAACGCAGCATCTGGAAAATTAAAGTTTGTTCATTTTTGTGCCTACAAAACCTCATGTTGACCTGTTGGAGGTGGTCACTGAAATTACCAATCGTCAACTCTTCTCTGAGGATCATGAATATCAACAGCTCACTGAGTGTATATCTGGGCAGTAGGTGTTTGGATAACACACTCGATCAAACTACTGAACAAGCTGGCTGTCTGACATTATCTTCATCCTTTAGCTCTGCCTCTGACGGGGCAAAGACGAACTGCTCCTGACAAACAGTGCTGGATACAGGACACCGTGACGTGTTGCGACTCTGTCCAGGTCTGATTTTGGAAATGCCTCCCATCTGATAGCAGCTCGATTTCACATCTGACCAAACCCAAACGATTTATGGGAAATATCTGGTGTCTCTCACTCTCTTCAGACCCAACTAATGACCGTGGTGGTGTTCAAACACACAGCCAGTGAGCTGACAGTTCCTGGGTCACACCACCACTAAAACAATACCTCATCCACCCAAAAACATCATTCTAACAACATGAGCAACCTCCACATTCAAAACCACATTTTCATATCCAGCCCAGACTATTTTAAAAGCCCTTCCCACATTTTTTTCTCCCACTGGGGCGGCGGGGTGTCGGACAGACCAGATCGTAATTGAGAGGTCACAGGTTCAACTCCCACATGACTCACTTGTTTTCTGCCAAAGTGCCTTCCAGCCAGAAAACTAATTACTCTTTGCAAACAGCTTGAGACAACAACTTAAAGTGCAAAGAGATTATATTTAAACAAAGCCATTGCTGCTTTTTAATGTCCAAATAATTCAAAGCACATTAAATATTCCTGTGTGAGAAATGTTAAACTGATGAAGTTTGACTTGACTTCACTAAAATGACTCTTGATGTAATCATAAGCCCCATTTAACCATCACACTGTTAAAATACATCCAAAACATTTCACAACCTGAGAGTTCAACATTAAATCCAACTTTTCTCAGTCACGAAATACACAAACATTAACAACCATACTACAACTGCATTAAAAAAATAAAAATAAAAAAATCGATTTTCCAATTAACTGTGATTTATTATTTGAATGATCCAGTATTGATTCTTAAGATCCAAAGATCAATCTTTGCCTTTGCCCCTTTTCTCAGTTTATATCTGCACTAAATGTTATGTGTAGGCAGCTGCATCTATGAGAAGGACAGACTGATGTGAACTCTCGGTCTGTGTTGGTGTAAGATATTATCTCTGGCTGCAAGATGTGAGGCCGTGGAAGTCGACTGAAATGTGTGGGGATTCTACGTTATTCAGGTTATTCGGTCTGTCCCTGCCGCTGTCTTGGATCTGCTTGTGACTATGTTAACTGGTAACCGAACGTACGTATACTCTACTTACATACGTATCTGTTTTTTATTTGTGTACAAGAAATACAAGAAATAATGAGGTGCATTTTCTAAACATTACACGTAGTTATGGAAGCAGTTGAAAACAGGAAGCGACCACGTAGCTCCCCCTGTGAATATCTCTGTTTTAATTAAATTGTCAAACCACTGATTCGTATAGATACTATCTTATGTGACTGTATCATCAAGATTAAATCGAATCAATTCTGGATTTTGTGAATCGAAAATGAATCGGGAGATCAGTGCCGATATCCAGCCCTAAACCATACCGGTGGTTTTTACCAGTTTAGTCCGTTGATGTTGTGTTCCTGTTGACCATTTTCTAAATCAGCCAATTATTTTTAGTTTGAATTGCTTCCTTCTAGGTAAGCGTTGGTTCCATTTGATTGATATGACAGACATACAACTATCTGCAGAGAGATAATCCATCACAGTCACACTTGAGAGAAGTTTATTTTTTCTGTCAAAGTGACTCTCAAGGGAAAAGATGAGAGTAAACAGAGAGAATGAGAATTTGAGAAGAGGATAAATAATTAAAGGAGAAAAAGACAAATAGACTGAAAAATTAGAGAAGACAAAAAAAACAGAAAAGGAAGGAGGAGGATGGGAACTCTCAGCTGCAGGACTTGATGCTTATTTAATGAAAAGAGGACACACCAAACTAAAATACCAAAATGGAAGACGTGAAAGGTAGAAAAGAAAGAAAGGCTGAAAGGGAAACAAAGAAATTAAAATAGGAAGAGAGAAATAGAGAAATACAGATAAACTGCAAAAGAGAATTATGTTTGCGTTTCGACCGGCGTGGTGGACAAAATAACAGAAACACCCTTCAGCCCATTTGAGTTTTCCCAGTCTCATAAAGTTTGCTTTTTGTTGAGGCTGTTAGAGGTTGCTGATAAGTCTTGTTGTACAGAAAACTGATGTTTACAGTAGGGTTATCTGGTGTACCAGGTATACAAATTTTACTATATTCGGTAGTGAAACAAACTGATGGTACAATACCGCCTACAATTAATATTGTTGTTGTTAGAGTACAACTACAGTAGTAGTAGTTTGTAGAGAAGCAGTGCTAGTGGCTTTAAGAGCCCAACAGCTGTGCCACTGCGCTTTACTAGTTTGCTCTGTGCATATTTTCAAGCGTTTGGCCTTTAAAAAAAAAGACTTTGCCCATTTACAGCCACAAAAAAATCAGCACATGAAAACATGAACGTATGCTGACAGACACTGTCATTCGCAGTAATTTCCACTCAAATTTCCTGAAGTTTAACAACAAACCTGCTTGTATTTATTGTGATTTTAGGTGTATTTTATATTAATGCTTTTGCAAGTCTAAAAAAGTTGACGTGTATGAAATCCAAGGCAAACATTGTGTGAGGAAATGAAAAATGATGATTTACACAGTGATACTTTTGGCCACAATAATCACAGCGTAAAAAAACTGATACCGGCACCAACTCACACAATTGTGGAATTATTTGTTTTCCCTGTTGATAAGAGTGAGTGAAAGCACTCAAAAGATCAGAAATGTCTGAGGAGAGCAGGTAGTTCAGCCAGACAAGTTGAGCTGAGCCTGCTGAAGATCTTTGTTTGAGTCTGTGTGTTTGTGTGTGTGTGTGTGTGTTTTTATTAATTCTTTCCACACCGGGGGAGGGGCGGGGTGGTGTTGGACCCATGTGAAAACACAGCCAGGAGGGACTGAGCTATAAATCAAACATACCCAATGACCTCCCAGGATAAAAAGAGAGGGAGGCCTACAAACATTCAGCAGCTTGTATGTATTTAAAACAAATGAATGTGTTTAATACATACATGCTGCTACATTCAGGCAGGGCTGTCTTATAAATCAAACACATCCAACAGGCTCTCAGGTATGAAAAATAGAGACCCCTGCTGCCATGCAGCGGCGTGGTTGACTTTAAAATCGTTCCTCTGGCAGCTCAGCAGGACACGGTATCGTCAGCTCTCTGATCTTTCTTCTGTTTTCATACAAAGCAAAAACTAGCTTTATAATCAGCTTTTAAATAATAACATTCATACGAACAGTGTGAGGTTATAAATCAGACAACCCAAATACCTTACAAAGTGTAATAATGTGTCTACATGCCTATAAACATGTTTATCTAAAAAATTCATGCTGACAAAGCGTCAGACAAAGCCAGTCCATAATTTCAGTGTGTCCTGGCCAACTCCGTGGCCATTTTCTGTGGTTTGTAGAGTCTGTGACCAAAATGACTTTACAGGCTAATAGAGCATCCTTTAACGAGTGTGCGCTGCAAAAACCAGAAACAGCAAGTAATTTAAACTTTTACCAAAGCCTGTCAACAGGAGGAGGAAAACATCTCAATGGAGAAAGGCCTCGGTCCATTCTTCAGTGTTTGAACTTTTTCTTTTAATTGGCAATATGGGTGTATTCAAAACCTTCAGAGAAAAGGCCCAAAGAGCAATTTCTAGAGCAAAGGATAAGGAAATAAACCTGTATGCTATGCGGCTACAGGGCAGCCTGAAGTTCAAATAAGGGGGGGTAACTTGCACTTCTTTAAACTTCCTTAAACAGGAAACTTGCTCTCCTGAAGTCATTAATTGTATTAAAGGAAGCTGAGGTTCACTGTCTTTTCTCAATTTTGAAGACTAAAGACTGATCAGCTGCACTTCAACTGAAGAGGCAATAAGCTCACTGTTTTTGGAAGGGGCTTTTTCTTTGAAAACATTTATGTCCATCGACAGGGAACTGAACTAAGTTCATGATTTTATTGGATTAAATCAGCTGTTGGTCAATAAATGTGTACACTTCAAATTTTCCATACAGGAAACAGGATTCTGTTTTGATAAATTTTTCTATGGCTATAAACTGGCGTGGACGGGTTTTACCAGTTTATCAGAGCCTCAATGACAAATCCCATGCACTCACACACCTTTTACGATCTTTGAGGGGAATTCCCAATTCCAATCAAGTTTAAACTAATATCTCTGTCTCTCTACAGAATCCCCATTTCTCCAAAGGAAGTGTAGCAAAACCCAAGGCCTTACCCAGCTGTTACTATTACTCTTATTATTATTATTATTATGTATCTCTTGTGCATGCATTTTATAGCAAAACTGCTCTTGATGTCTCTTGGCATGTTAGCATCATATGCCCATCCCTGGTTAATGCATTAGAGAGGGCATGGCCTAATACTTAAGGCACGTAGCACAGAACCGCAACATCCACAGTTCAATTCCACAGGATCTTTGCGTCATGTCACAATCCTCTCTCTCTCTCTCTCTCTCTTTCTCTGCCCTTGATTCCTGTCTCTCTCTAGACTTTCAACTATCAAATAAAGACAAAATGCCAAGAAAAACCCCCAAAAATCCTCTTTAAGAATAGAAAAGCATTAAAAGGTTCAAATCCTGCAGAGTCAAGTTTTAGTCAGGATTGTTCTGTTTCCATATGTAAGCCAAAACCCACAACAGTTTACCCCAGACTCTTAATCACACTAGCTGTTGGCAAGGTAGCACATTTAATGATCCATATAAACCAGCTTTAGCTGAGCCTAAAATATGTCAAGTCATGAGCAGCTGACTTGTTTGCAGGATATTGGTAGGCCAGCTTAGTTGTCATACTTGTGCACTGACAAAGAGCCTAGATTAGTCCTTTGCCAGTGTGCGGGCCCTGCCCATTCCTTGTTGTAGTACCTAACACTGCTAGCATAAAAGTTAATGAGTTAATTCTGTTTTGGAGATGGGATTCAATTTATGTGCTCTATAAAAGAGTGATGCAGTAAGAATCTTATCTGTTGAGTAGATTAAACAGACAATAAATGCATCAAATAAACAAGGAGCGGTATTAAAACATACCATACTTGTATACATGTAGTTTACAACCTTAATTTGATGAATTAAAAAAGTTTATTGATAATCTGCAGGTGTCGAATGTTCAGGCCTGGTAATATGACAGAACAGAATATTTAACAGTTTGTAGTTATCAGACTGACTACCGTGTACTGTGACCCATGAATGGAATGACTTCAACCAAAAATATGATAAAACTGCAATAACAGACACCACAGCCTGAGGTAAGTGAAGCAGGTTTTGACTATATGAAGAGGAAACGGTGAAAAGAAATTAAAAGGTAAAAGCCAGCAACAAACTGAATATTTAGAAAAGTTAAACATCCAAGCCAAAACTGGTCCAGTCTATGTGCTGCATTGAGCCCATTCATATCAGTGTCCCTGGTTCGAATCTGTGTGTGGGAAAGGGGATGCAGAGACGCAGATTGCTGTCTACCAACGTTCTAAGGAATGTTGAAATGCTTCACATAGTTGTGTTTCGTCATGCTTTTATTTATTTATTTTTTGTTATGTTAAGTATGTCAAACATTGTTTGTTTTGTGATGCAAGAATAAGTAAGAGGAATCTGACATTACTGTGATTCTAAACTAATCTAGTGGGCTTCAAAATTGCAAAAAAATATCATTGAACTTAATCCTGGGTTTTGAAGAATCCTCTAATATTGTTCTGTCTCTCAAGTGCATTGGTTCACACAATCTATTATTTTCTATTTACCAGAGACAGCAATATAGGAATACAGTCAACAGCATTTATTTGCTGAGCAGAGTGTTTCCAAACGTTCAGGATGAAATTAAACTTTTCGGAAAAGTGAGGCACAGGAGAATCTGTTGCTAACCTTGGCTGTGAGCTTTGGATATTTGAGGTTTATCCAACCAACAATATGGAACTTTATTTTTCCCACAGATTGGCATAAGTGGTTAACATAGATAGGAACTTGTACTTAAGTCAAAAGGGGTGGCAGTATACATGTTTCCCAAAACAACAACAACAACGACAACAAAGTGAGAGAAAGGACTAATGGTGACATTGGTCCATGTAGTAATATTACAATGTGGTATAAGACAAGGCATACATCCTTTATTTTGCTGGCAACCACGGCATTCAGTGCATGTGGTGGACTGTTGGTACCTTGTCCAACCATAAGGCTTGGTGTAATAAAATCCCCTAGACCTAATAAGAAATAATTTTACTACCTGTTTTATTACCCGAGTATGTACTTGTGTGTGTGCATGTCTACAAAGAAACATTGAGAGTGTGTGTGTGTGTGTGTGTGTGTGTGTGTGTGTGTGTGTGTGTGTGTCTAAACTCAGAATGATCAAAGACATTTTTCTAGTGATGTGATAGTATTTTCTCTCTACTGACAAAATGCAGTTTGTTCAGTACTGGTCTCAGATTAGAGATGGGACAACCCGCATAGAGAAAGACAGACAGTGGGATGCAGAGCGTGAGAGAGAAAAAATTCATTCTAAATTTTGCTCTAATAAAAGATCTGAACTGAAACAACCCATTAAGAAATCAGGACAGAGAAGAAGTGCGAGAAAAAGTAGCAAATAAAGAGAAGGGAAAAGATGTATGTAAAAAGAAGGCTTGCAAGTTACTTTTCTCCAATAACAAACCAAAAAAACTAAGAATCAGCTGACTGCTTTCAGATGTGGCACTCTACAGCAGTGATTCCCATCCAGGGGTACTTGTACCCCAGGCGGTAATTCTGCAGTTGCTTGGGGATACGTGGAAAGACTTCGGAATAGCTCAACTAATTTGAAAAAATAGGAATTACGATATGAATTTTTTTAAAAATGCTCGTATTGAGTCAGGTATAACAGCTGAACCCTACGTTTTAAGAGTGCATGAAAGCCAGTTAGCAAGGAGAGAAGTAAAAACAGTTTAGCTTGGCTAAAAGGAATGGATAAACAGTTAGCTCAAACTAATAAATAAATAGTTAAAAAGGATATTTTAAAGTAATGGATTAACAGTTAGCTCAAACTAATAAATAAATGGTTAAAATAGATATCTTAAAGTAATGGATTAACAGATGAAACAGTTAGCTTAAAGTAAATGGATAAACAGTTGAATGATGTTGGTGAAGTTGTATTTGAGTTCGCCTGACAGGGCTGTGAGAGACACAGCTCCAGAGGGCTCTAATCCCTCAGACTAAAGTTTCATTCAGAAAGTGGTTCTGTTATACTGAGTACATCTAAACGCACACAGGCATCCTGGTTTTGAATCTTATGCCACTTTTGATTGTACTTGGAATGTGACATTTACAAAGAACATGATAAAACCTGGTTATTCAGCTTCCTATACACATGATTCTAAAATAAAATTTGTCCTCTGCATTACAGGTCTCAGACTCTAATTTCCATGTCTTGCTCAATCACTACATGATTTACAAATATATTTTTTATTATTCTCACCACCTTTGCTAAATGACTCAAGTTGAGGACACACCTATGCAGACAGCAGACAGTGATTAGAAGCTTTGATAGTCTTTAAGTCTTTACATGCCACAGTCAAACTCCACCTAGTAAATATTTGTTTCTTGAAACAAGGACTTATTTAAGTTTCTGAAACCAAATTGTAATGTTGAACCAATATATCCGAAAGCCGGATATTAACCAGCATACTAGTGGAGCAGGTAACACACTCATTGTTTCCAGTAACATTTAAGCTCAAACTCACCACAAGTGAACCCATAATTTTAATTGTACTTGCTTTTTCTGTAAGATGGCAGAATGATTAAGTGAGATACTAGGCATGATAATATAACTTTCGTCATCAGCAGTCTATCAGTGAGTCAGTCAGTCAATCAACCACAGCCAATTCATTGTTTTCATACCTGAACAGAGCCCTGCCTTCTAACTCTGGCGATAAAAAGGTGGTCTCAGGTGACTGGATTTCAGTGTGGAGCTTTTACTTTCATTCTTGAACTTTGATGAAGAGTGATACAATAAGAATTTCACCTCATTCCATTCTTAATTAATGCACCAGCTCCAACAAATCCTCAATACTAAATGACAAAATAGGTCATAGGCCAATGCCTTAAAAATGGCCTTTAAGACCACCACAAAAATTCTCTCATCTCCCACTTGAATGATCAGGGTCCAATCAATGGGGGTGGTAAAAAAAAAAAAATTCTACATTTATATATATATATATATATATATGTAATCTGATTCCCATAAGAATTGCATTTCTTACCTTTAACGATTCTGAATCAATTCACAGAATTCTAAATTCGATTTTTGTGTGCTGTCAAAAACATTATGCTGACTGAGTTAAAAAAAATGGAACTCAAATGTAAAGACAATAATTTCAGTTTTTTCACAATGGCGGAATATCATAATATGCTTCCAAATTTCTGCAGTTAACTTTTGTTAATAAAAAAGCTGAGGACGACCTGACTCTTCTCATCTTTTTTTGGATTGTCAACAGTGAGATTCTGAAATCTTCGATTTTGAATAGAATTGTGAAACCAAAAATCGAATCATGAAATTCCCAAAGGTCCCTACCCTTAATGCTTGAGTTTAGGCAAAATACTACCAACTAAAACTATGTGGTAACAGTTAGATAAATGGTGGTAATGGTTAAAAGAACCAACTTCAGACACTTTGTGTCATCAAAACTTCATCATAACCACTTCCCTAAGATGTTCAGCTACTTCTGCATTTGCTTCTGAGAGAGAACAGTCAGTATTTGCATGGCAGCAAAGGGCTTTTTATAGCAGTGTCTACGCTGTAGTTTTTTTTGGCCCTGATCCAAATCAGAGTCCTTTAATATTTGTATCTGGCTCAGTGAAATTATAGGTATAGCCTCCTAAATTTGGCACACCTCAAATTCACAAGCTTTTTAATCTAAATACAAAGGTCCTGCTTAAAAACTGTTAAACTGATAAGCTTAAATTACTGATTCGATATGAAATAAAGTCTAACTGGGAGAATTCCTGAAATTGACGTAACACTCTGTTGGAGTTGCTGGAACCACAGAAACACAGTCCAGTTGCAGACATCTCTAGTTGCTTCTCAGGAAAACATAAGGATAGGTTTTTTTAAGGATTTACAAGGCACATCGGGTCATGTGGGCAATATACTTTCTATGTGTGGGCCAAGACAGTTTTCGTGACCCCAGTTGAGGTAACACACCTGCACACCTATGCAAACAGCAGACAATGATCAGTGATTAGAGACCTGGATAAGATACATGTTCTGTTAGCATATATTGGTTTCTCCAAACCTGTATACTCATGTGTACTCACATTTGTGATAAAACCCACCACAGCGGATCCCAGACTTGTATTAGCTTTTTGTGAGGCAGAGGACTGTGGTGATGCTTTAAGCTAAGATGAAAATGAGTATAAAGAATGCAAACAAGGCTAATTCGTGGATAATATATCAGTCAGCCAATCAACTATGGCTGACTCATTGTTGACGTACCTGCACAGAGCCGTGACTCCTAATTCTGCTGATAAAAAGGTCGTCTCAGGAAAATTGATTTCAGTGTTACTTTCTTTAACAAGCTTTGAGGGAGACTAACACAGTAAGACTTTCACCTGGTAAGTACACTCAACAGAATGTAAATTAAACAAATATTTAGAACCTATATGTATTATAAAAGAAGACCACTTACTTAAATTGATTAATATTTAATGGTTGTGGATAAACCTCAGGTGTGTGTGTCCACTGTGCAGGACTGGTGATCAAATGGATGAGCATCACAGTTTGTAGTTATAAGTAGAAGTAAAATATTTTGTAGTATTTTTTTGTAGTATATATATATTTTTTAGTATATAGATTTGGTAAAGGCAGCACTATCCTTAAGTGACTTAAATAGATGGCTAAGGCTAAGATTATTATTATGGGATAAAGCACATTTTCTTAAAAATGTTGATAGTTCCAAAGTGTAATTATTTGTTGCAAAGTTTAGCAGTGAAATTTTTTCCTCATTGTTTTTCAACATTCAAAGGCTCTCTAAAACGTTGTGGAACTACATTGTGAGACTTGCAAAAAAGCTTGAGATGTCTGTTGCGAGTGGTTTGGGCATCTCCAATTTACTCATTGTATCCTTTTGGATTTTGCATACACATAACATAATGGTACAAGCTAAAAGCCTTTTAGTATTTTATTCCCAGTGAGTTTACTTTACAAGATGTAAGGAAAAATGTTCTAATCATTCGATAACTATCCATGTGATGAATAATTATTTGTATAATAACATCACCCTGTGTTTCCCTAAAATCCAACAGACACCAACAGCATTGTCTGCTTGAATTTCTCTTGATTTTCCATCAACAAAGTGATATTATGGCAGCATCTGCAGCGCACGGTACGTCTAGTAGGATTTATCACTACGTATCACAGATAAGTCATTGAGAATGCAAACAATATTATGGAGACTCAGTATTAAGACAGCAATAAGATCACAGAGACTTTTCAAATGCTTGAACTGGCATAACTAATATCAGTTTTACAAACCTACAGGAAAACATATTTTATAAAATCCATGTTGTTGATTTCATTCCAGTGAACATGCTTATAATGACTCACAACTGTAGCCAAATTAGTTGGTGGAAATTAAAATTGAATGTCACACAAACCTGTCTGACAACTTAATGCATGAATTACCGACATAAATTAAAAGAGGATAATAACAATGTGCACAAGTCGGTGGGAAAATTTGTAATGTTTTTTTGTTGTTGTTGTTTTACAGCATCTGAACTCAGGATTGTAGTTTTTGGAAAGAGTCAAACTAAAAAGACAATGCTAACCAACTTCATCACAGGGAAAAAAGATTTTCCATTTGTGAAAATGTCTACACACTGTACAGTCACTCAAGGAGAATGGAGGAGAATGCCCTTAACAGTTGTGAAAACCTCAGATGTCTTCAGTCTGCCTGCAGATAAAGTGAGACACGAGATGAAGAAGTGTGTGGCTAGTTGTCCCCCTGGACCAAATGTTCTGCTGCTGTTAGTGAAGCCTTCTGATTTCATTGAAGAGGACAGACAAAAACTAAAGTTAATTCTGAGATTCTTTGGTCAGGATGCTTTTAAACACTCAATGGTCATTTTAACACATAGCGAGGAGGTAAATAATTGGGCAGTGGATAAACTCATACAAGAGTGCAGACAAAGACAGCACAGAATTAACTTTGATAAAAAAGATCTTTCTGACCACGAACTTCAAGAACTAATTGAAAAGATGGAGAACATAGTGCATTACAATAAAGGAGGACATCTAAATTCTTCTGAAGGGGCTGATCCCATGACAGTATCGCTAACTCTCAAACCTCCTCTGAACTTAGTGTTGTGTGGGAGATTTGGGGCCTGGAAGAATTTAGCAGCGAACGCCATTCTGGGAGAAAGACAGTCTGCTCCACCTGCCGACTCATCAGAGTGTGTTAAACACCAGGGAGAGGTGTGTGGACGTCAGGTTTCCCTGGTGGAGCTGCCTGCCTTGTATGGAAAACCTCAGGAGGGAATAAAGAATGACACATTTAAGTGTTTCTCCCTCTGTGAACTAGAGGGCATCCATGCCTTCATCCTGGTCCTACTTGTTGGTCCCCTAACTAAAGAAGACAAGAAAGAGTTACAGACCATCCAGAACACATTCGGCTCTCGAGTCAATGACTTCATCCTAATTCTGTTCACTGTGGAGTCAGATCCAACAGATCCAGCTGTTGTCAACTTTGTGGATAATGACAGAGATATCCAGCAGCTCTGTCAGAGCTGTGGAGGAGGATATATTGTCTTCAACATCCACGACAAGCAGCAGGTTTCTGAGGTTTTTCATACTGTGGAGAAGATGACAGTTGTGGGATCCAGAAGCTTCACGAAACAAATGATTGCTAAGCCCCGAGAGATAAAGTTTATAAGAACCAAACCTGAGCTCAAGATGGCAGATAATAAACATCAGAGCAAAGAGTGTTTGAGGATGGTGCTGATTGGGAAAACTGGTTGTGGAAAGAGTGCCACTGCAAACACCATTTTGGGCAAAGAATGTTTTTATTCTAAAGCCAGCTTTAAGTCAGTGACCAGGCTTTGCCAAAAAGCAACAGGAGAGATTGATGGGAGGCCTGCTGTCATAGTCGACACACCCGGCTTGTTCGACACGACTCTGTCCAATGATGCCATTAAACAGGAGCTTGTAAAATGCGTTAGCATGTTGTCTCCTGGACCTCATGTCTTCTTACTGGTGGTGCAGATCGGTCGCTTTACAAAGGAGGAAAGAGAAACTGTGGCAATGATCAAGAATTTTTTTGGTAAAAAGTCAGAAGACTTCATCATTGTTATATTCACCAGAGGAGATGATCTTCAAAATCAAACAATGGAGGATTACATGGAAGGCGACTGCGAGGACTTCAAAAAACTGATAAATGAATGCGGAGGAAGATACCAGGTCTTCAATAACAAAGATAAGAGGAGTCGTACACAAGTCAAGAAACTCTTAAACAATGTAGAAATAATGGTGAAGAAAAATGGTGGGGGATGCTACACCACAGAGATGTTCCAGGAAGCTGAAGCAGCCATACAGAAGGAAATGAAGAGGATCCTGAAAGAGAAAGAAGAGGAGATGCAGAGAGAGGAAGACAAGCTAGAAAGAAAACGTGATGAAGAATTTCAAGAGAAGAAGAAAAAAATTGAAGAAGAAAGATCAGTGAAAGACAAAGTATTCAAGGAGAAGGAGGAGTACATTAACAAAGAACACGAGAAAAGTAAGAGAGAAGAGGAAAGGAGAGAAGAAGAGGATAGGGAACGCAAAAGGCATGAAGAACATCAGCGACGGCAGTGGGAACAAAAACTTGAAGCTCTGGAGAAAAAAATAAATACTGCGTCAGAAAAAAATGCAACTGCTGACAAAAAGCTGGTGCAAAACAGAGAAGAGATGAGACGAGAACGAGAAGCCTGGGAACAAGAAAGAAAACAGTGGTGGCAGAAACGACAACTAGAAGATCAACAGAGACAAGAGGAGGAGCAAACACGACTTGAAAAGCTCAGAGAAGAATATGAGCAGGAAAGAAATGAATATGAAAACAAAAGAAAACTAGAAGATAGAATCAGAAGAGAACTAGAGGAAAGAGAATGGAAAGAAGCACAAGAAAAGCATGAGAGAAGAGTGGAGGAAATGAAGAAGAAAAATGAAGAGGAGGCCAGAAAGCAAGCTGAAGAGTTCAATGACTTCAGAAAAAAATATACAACAGACTTTGCAGTTCTGATGGAAAAGCATGACAAGGAAATGGAGGATATGAAGCAAAAGCAACAAAAAAACAAGGACTTCATGATGAAACACCTGCTCACGAACAAAGCCAATCAGAAAGACTTCGACAAACTGAAGAAAAAACAAGAACAAGAGATGAATGAGCTTAAACATGACCTTTCAACAGAAAATGCTGAAAATTTGAGTGAAGAAATCAGTGAACTACAGAGAAAACACAATGAGGAAGTCAATGACTGGATAGAACAACATGTGGAGAAAGCTACACAAGACAGGGCTTGCAACATTTTATGAGATTATGTGTTTTATATGAATGTCACAACAGCAGCATGCCTTTAGTTGTGCAACTGTGATAACTTTTGGGTTTGAATACTTAAAATATCAGTTGAGTTAAGAATTCATTGTGTTTTTCTTTTCCCGTTGGACTAGAGATTTTTTAGTCCAGTCCTTCATATACAGTAGTTATATTAGTTCATCTAACCAAGGTGTGAAAAATACTGTAATTTAGTAAGAAATGCTATCAGATGAATCTGTTGTAAAAGATCTGTCATTTGAAAAAACCTTTTTTTTTCGTTTGCAAGTCAAATAAAACTGACTTACTTACAGTAGATATAGCAGTAAATATTACTGCAAAGTAAAAGCATGAATAAATGTATGAATATCAGTGACAGTTACATACTTCAAGAGTTCATTAAATATTTAATCATGTCCCTTTTTTTCCTCCCAAACTCAATGTATATTTTTCTCATTTTAAAAAAAGCAAATGCAGTCAATATTTATAATAACGATAACTGTCAGTCTCACAAAGTTGTCTTTTTTTGGTTCAGTTTTGTTCATTGTTGAAGAGGATTAATACTGTATTTGTCAAGTTTCGTCTTTTGGTCTTATTTTTTGGATATGGAGGGTTTTTCTTACTTGATCAATCTGTAAATATATTCTCTTGTTCTTGTTTATGCAAATACAATATGCTACTTTAAACTGACCAATGCTGAATATGGTGTTTCAATTGCTGCCTAATTGAAATTTAATTTTTTCTTATACATTCTTATGCATATAGGAAAGATAGTTTATAAATAAATAATATCATTAAATGTCAATTTCTAGTTTGTCTTTTTTTTCCATTTCATGTTTTGGATGGAAACCAAATGTGCTTTTAATCATTCAAAAAGATCACCATTTTATTTTAATTATGTTATTTGTTATTAGATTTTAGATTGTAGCTGGAGAAGCCACGGCCCTATTTAAAAACCAGTTAATGACATTCCAAGTTGTTTGGAGTTAGAATGTTAAAGTTGAGTTAGAGGTACTATTGCTAGAGTTTTCACTGCTTTGGTTATTTTTGGAACACAAAAACACAACTGCTGCATCAAACAATAGTCCACACTGTTTTCTGCTGGACTAAACTAACCATACATTATATTTACTATTATTGCTTATTACATTATGAAAGGTAACAAACAGTTCCATGTGTGTTGTGTCTGTAAAGACCTGGCTTTCATTTCTATCTTTTGTTCATTTGAAGACCAATGCCTTCAGTTTGAATCTGTATAAACGCAGAGAGACAATCTGACTGTTCTTGGAAGGTGCTTTAAAATATTTTTGTCCAGTTTAGGTAGTGATTTCATTTCATGGAATTTGTTGGCTAAAAATTGGCTCTTAATCCTTAACCACAATATTTACATATACTCTATGCTACCAGCACATACTTCGACTGCCTATGTAGGAAAAACAAAGAGATAACTCTCTCTCTTTGAACAACTACAGATCTGCTTATCTATTCTGAAGATACTGAACTTGCACATGTCAGTTTTCATCACACAGTTTCTTTATCTTTGTTATCAGTGGCTATGTCCTGCTATAGCTGGTTTTACCACTTGTTGAACTCACTGGGCAGCTCAGTGTCCTCTGGGTCCGATGTGATTCACGAGTCTAAAGTGTCGGTTAAAGCCAATGTGATGTTTTACCTAAAACTGCATGTAAATAAATACAAATCATGCATCCATAGTCTCAATGGCTTCTAAGACTGGTAGTGCAGTATACAATATTAGCAGACATAGGCTTCAGGCAAAAAAAGTTGCAAGCTACCATGTTAGCTAGCATGGCAATCCTGCTCCTGTCCTAACATGAGCAGAAAGGACCTTTACTTAAATGGCTGTTGCTTGTAAGGAAACAATGGAAACATGCCAAAATAGTTGGCTCAGGGTGGGAGCAGAACATATTGGGGTTCCTTTTTGCAAGACCGATAAACAAGAAGAATTTTAAAAAACTGTTTTTGGAAAAAATATATCTATTAATAGTCGGTGCCAGATGCTTGAACTAAGTACAGCATTAACAATGCTCATATAATGTAACATCAGTTCTTTGGTATTATTTCATTGTCATCAGCGGCTGTGGCTACCATTACAAAAGCTTGTTTTTGACCGACAATGCTCAGACGTGCAGGTGTCTCCGAGGAAACGGCAACAGTCTACATTACTGTTGTAACTACAGAGAACTGCTGGTGCTGGCGTTTTAGTGACAGCAGAGGAAGTACTCATCTTGATTTTGCGATTTAGGCCTTTTTCACATCGTTCAAAAACGAAAACTAGTCTTGGACAACAGGCTTGATGTCCCTCTCGTGAAACAGAGAGTACATCAGAATTATCTCATAAAATAGCTCCTTGCTCCTCATGTGACAAGGAAATTGATCTGGTTCCGAATCATGAAGGATTTTCCAGTGCTATTACTACTGCTCTGAGGAGCGAGAAGGGACTTCCGGAGGAGGTCTGGATGAGGATACATGAAACCAGACTTCACCGCAGTCTTTTAAAAGAGTGACACAACCCTTCTTGGAAATCTGTCGGAAAAAAGGTTTTTGACCAAAATTCCTTCGATATATCAAACCACAACAACCGAAACCAGTGGAAAGACAGCACAACAGTGCTCCAGCTCTGTATTGGGTGTTTAATTCTCTCATAATTGAGATTAAGCAACATTTAAGCCAAAAGCCACTGCAGGTGACCTCAGATCTAAAGTTATATTTAGTTTCTGCAACCAGACCAGATCGACACCAAACAGTTAAGTCATCAGTCGGTCAGTCATTATTTTGTTTTTAACTATTGTTATTCGATTGCTCAGATCTACAACAAAAAAATTATCTGACAAAAAAAGATGAGGTGATTTTAGTTTGGATCTTTTACTATTTCTGCAATAGTGCGACCAATGGATGTAAATTTGCAAATTGGAATTTGCCCTTATGTGTACAGGTCTGATCTAATTACAGTATACAGGGGCTGTGCGATGAAACAATCCTGATAATTGTTAGAAAAAAAATTCCCACGGTCATGATAAAGTGTCCTGAAAACTGTCATTTTTGATCAGTGTATCTGCTCTTCTATTCGGTCAACTCCGTGCACAATCATCCTATTATGCTACAGCAACAGGGTTAAGCAACTGACACGTGTGGGGTCAAAACAAGGAAAAACAAGGAAAGACACACACACGCACAGTCACAACAGTACAGAGAATCACACGGCAGCACAGGACAATGAAATTGTGGCAAAGAGAAGGTCACACAACACTTGTGATTTGGTTCAGATTTCAAAAGCTAACGAAAGTGGCTGACTCCGGGTATAAAGTCCCAGGACAGAAACATTTTTCAAAAGCAGCGTTGCCTCAACTTTATGCACACTGTGGGGTAAAAGTGGAAAAGCTGCCACCACTACTGACTTGTAGTCTAGCTGCACAGAAGACACTTTCATGAACATAATAAGCATCAACTTTATACCATGTTGGATGCACAAAGTATCAAATTACTGATTCAAAAATAAATGATCGTTTGGAACCATAGCAAACCTTCTGATTTATGTAGGATTCAATCCTAAAGGGAATATACCCCTTGAAATTCAGATTAAAAGGTAGCCTGAGCAGTTATCTTGTAAATGATCCTTACAGTCAGTGGTAGTCACCATAACACCTTGTGTGTATCCTTGAGGTATAACGCATATTTTGAAAGCGTTTCCTGTTTCCTTCCTCATTAATAGTATTAAATGTATATCAATAATTATTGATATTGATCAATATAAAAAAATATTGTGATAATATTTTTGCCCATATTATGCAGCCCTAGTGTATAGTACTTGTATTTTTTCATGCTGGTACAATAGAGGACACTTTCGAATGGCAAATGTCCACCAAATGTCAGTCAGAGGTTTGGGCTTGTTCTTACCTGTACTGTACAACCATCATGTTCTGCTCTCCGCAGTGTCTGGCACAGCGGATGTACCTCATCCAGCTGGATTTACTGGGATCATTACCATCGATAAAGTGCTGCAACGTCCCCTCTGCATCATAGATCTGGAACACAGAGATATACGGCGTCAGAGATGAGAGCGTTACATATACAGATAGAAGTGCTCTGTTCATTATGACTGTCTGTCATGATCTCTATGTCCTGCATGTCTGTAGGGCACAGAGGCAAGACACGCAGTGATGGTATTCTAGACACTTTTTCACCCCTGAAGGGCAGTAACATTAGTAACGTTTAAATCTTTTTACTGCAACTGTAACAATCATTATCAATTAATCCACTGTTCATTAAATTTAAGGTTCATCATCTCTTTTATGAACCGTGAAAAAAAGTGTAAAACGTATCGTAATTTCCCGGTGCCCATGGTGACTTCTTTAAATTCCTTGTTTTGTCCAGCCACATGTCTCAGTCACCAAAGAAATTTAATTTACCATCACATCTTCACATTTGAGAACCAGCAACTGTTTGGCATATTTGCCTGAAATCACAAACAATTCTTTCAATCGCCTAATAAATTGATAAACTAATCGTTTCAGCCTTAATTGTTACAACAGAAATATTAACTTTAAAAAATGGAAATAGTCTCATTAACACACACACACACACACACACACAAAAAACACTCAGGTCTCATCTCTCAAGACATTTTGAGAAATGAACACATTCAACTATCTGCCCATCAACCATTCTGACTCCACAGTTCAGAAGTCTGCATCTGCAGTAAAACATTATTTTGCAATCATTAGACTACTACACTTAAGTTACCTTCAAATTAAGCTGTTTTAAGATGATCCTAGTTTAAGATGTTCAAAATGAATTTAAAATATTATATTTAACTATTCTCTCTGACTGACCAGCTCATTGTAAGACCTGTGCATTATGAATCAACCAGTGTATTTTACAGGCACTTGGAGTAAATCCTGTTTTTTCAGATTATAATCTAGTATGGTAGTAAATAACAGGGAGGCAGGGACGTTTTAGGCACTTCAGATTTCTTCAGACTCTTATCTATCACACAACACCATCAGCGAGGCGTCTGATTGGTCCCAGGTTCAGGCTGCTGCAGGACAACGAGTCCAAACACACAGCCAGAGTCATAAAGAACTGTGTCCAGAGACGAGGAGAACAAGGAGTCCTGTAGCAGATGGTCTGGCCCCCACAGAGCCCTGATCGCAACATCATGGAGTCAGTCTGGGATCACATGAAGAGACAGAAGACAGTGGGACAGACTAAATCCACAGATGAACTGTTGCAGTTTCTCCAAGATGCTCAGAACAACCAATCCGCCATGAACCTGAAAAACTGTGTGCCGGTATATGGAGGAGAACTGGTGCTGTTTCAAGGCAATGAGGCGTCACAACAAATACTGATCTGATTTAGGTTTTTTCTCTTTTTACTGCACTTCGTAAGTTTTACTAATAAAAACAACTCATTATTATAATTATTTTTGAAAGCATCCCTACGTTCCTTTTAGTGCCTTTAACCTTTGCACAGTGCTATATATTTGCTGGTTTCTGCTTTTAAAAGCATTTTCAGGTCACAGAACTCATTAGTAAAATAAAACTGTGCAACTGTATTAAGTTTTTCTTTTTATTAAGCTTAAATACAAATAAAGTACATTATTTATCCAAATACCTACAAGTCATTTTCTAGTTTTAAAAGATGAACTCATATCAAAACAGTCATTAGTGTTGGAGAGGCCTGACAACAACTTCCCTTTAAAAACAGTAGTTAATACTAACCTAACCTGCATTATTAAGGAGCCACCAAGTTACATTAAAAAAAACAAAGAAAACTGCGACACATTCATTTTGATTGAGCTAATGTTGAGCTGGTTAGCTAACAATCACTTTAATAAGGGAAGTTTTTCAGTATTTTATCACACAGAGAAACATAACACACGTTGATCTGATATGAGAACGAGACGGCATCTCGCTTTTACGTTTACCGGTAGCTATCATGAGCACACGGGGCTTCTTTGGAAGATTAGCCTGATTAAACTAACCCGCCGCGAACACACGGGGCTAACTGAGACAGCCAACGAGCGGCTAGCTAACCTGTTCTCCACCGACCGCTTCACCGAGGGACGCACCGCCATCTCGCGGTGAATACTGGACCACACTTTTAACCATTGATGTCCCAAAATGGAGCGTTGACACGTCGAATATAATTCAACGGGAAACCAGTTGTTGTACTGCGGCTAGTTTCGGGCCGGAGGCGAAGTAAATGACGAAATTACCTCAAACTATAAAATGTCCAAATGTAATAATTATTAAACGTCCGCCGCAAAGTTGACCGGGAAAACCGCGACCACACGACACGTCGCTCTGTGTCACTCCGCGCCGAACTCAATCACCACGTTACAGATTCAGGCAATGTGCGCGGCGTTAAGTAGTTCCCTCTATCAAACGTGAGTATGTCCACTGTCAAAACGAATCTCAAGATAAGGAAGAAAACGTATATCGGAGATTGTTTACTGTGCTATCGTGTGCATATGTATTATGTTTTTTTACGTTTGAATCTTCAGGTTGGCCAGGTTTGTCAGTTAATCCTTTTTCCAATGGCGGTTTTTAAAAAAAAAAAAAAAAATCTGGCAACAGATGAAAAATAACCTGTCATGGCAAACTTGTTCATGTCTACAGCTCTTTGGTTTTTCCGTTAATCGGTGATTATTTCCACACCACGGAGAAAATGGGGCGACGCAGGCGACGGGGGACGTGGGATTGGAAAAGTTGTCATTAAAAAGTCATTAAAAATGAGATCAGATGGAAAGTGTGTGTATGTGGTTTAAGGACAGTAAAAGCACTAAGTAACAGTTAATAGGATGGAATGACATTCTGTCATTTTCATCGTTCACGAGTCATTTTCAAAGATTTTGGGAAGAAAATGTTATTCGGTGTTTCTCTTATTGCTCACCATGGTCTTTGTTGGTGTCATACTTGATATATTTCCTGATGTGTGTAACTTAAAAAGTAAGAAAATCAAGATGGAATATTTTGTTTTATCTTCAATGCAAATGTACAGTGGTTGTATCTGGGAAGGGCTAGTACTCAGCCAGTGGTTTAAAAAATAATGACATTTGTCATAAATGAAAACCCAGTGGACCCGTGTGTGTTCTTTTCTTCAATATAAAAACACTGTATTTGAATTTCCTATGAAAGCATTAGGATAAATTACAGATCTAAAAGAACGGAGGGGAGAGCAGTGTAGATGTCAATTAAATTCAAATAAAAGGACAATGTAACTGCTGAGGAAGTGCAGTCTCTCCGGCAAGTTATGGCTCTTATGAGGAAAAGCTAAATAAATATATGGACAATAGATATGAGGAGAGAGTCGGGCCTTGGGGTGAGAGACAAAAAAAAGTCCCTGCAGACACGTCACATCTGAAATCCTGTAAGATTTCACTCCTACAATATTTACTCCCATGTTTAGGATATACAGTATTTCGTGCAAGAGGGGAGGTTAGGTGGAGTGATGAACTAAAGCTGTGGCTAGTAGAGGGATATTTACGTTAAAGCAAAGTCAAAAATATGTATATTTCGATGGCCTCATCACATAATTGTGTGATCATGTTTCAGTTTAAGGTCAGGGGTTTTTTCTTAAGAGACAGAAAATGATTACGAAACTTGTACTTTCATCTGAGACAAAAGGAAATAACTCCAGCTGATTCAAAATGTTTTAAACAAGCCTCGGCAACAAATCATTAGCCTCTTATCCACCGTCAGGCAGGAGCTGTGATTATTACAGATCTGCTGGGTGTTAAACGTTATACAAACCTGATTTACACCTGCTTAAAAAGCCCCGCTGCTCCATCTGCCAACATTTCAGCCATAAAACAAGGTCTGACGTCTAAAAATACTTCTTCAGAGCAACGGTGGAAGATAGCGCACGAAACATGAACCAAACAAGTCTCCGTTTCAGGAAAGAAAGAGGAAGAGGCTTTTTTCTTTTTTTTTTTGCCGCTGTTGTGGCAGAGAAAATAAAGATCTGTCTGTGCAGAGAACATTTCTCAACAAGAACTGACAAGAGTGCAACGAAATTTTCCGCTCATATTATGTTCTCCACACTTGTTTTAGCGAGGCCCACGAGTTCCACTTGTACACATGAAATACTGAAATCTAAGGGTCAAATTGCCATGAGATTGTTAATGCTCCTCATTTTAACGACCCCACGACCTCTCCTCCAGTGCCACCCTCAGGACAATCCTCACCACACCGTACTATTGGTCAGGCTCACAGCCAAAACTCACACCGGCCCTGAGAAATCAGCAGCAACCTGCGCGGTAAGAAGCCACAGCTGGAATCCGTTCACACTGCTTGCGACCCCAAAACCAGCTGTTATCAGAAAGCCCGTTTTACAGTAGGCTCCGTGAGAGGTCGCTGAGCCATTTGTTCTATTTCCCTTCCCACCGCAGCTCTGGAGCGAAGAACAGTAAACTCAGTACAACGAGCTGGATGGTTACAGATCGAATTAATATCTGCAAAAATGATGGAGAAGAAGTACACCTAGGTTACGAGGGATCTTAGAATTACATGAAAGAAGATGGAAGAAAAACACACATACATGTGCTGTAAATTAAGACATAAATATATACAGTCAATATATACGTACATGTGGTAACGATTTAGATTATAGCCCACAACTTTCAGCATATTTAATCCGGAGCATATAAAAGACATGTGTATTTATATATCATCTTTGAACTTGATAATACTGTTACAAATTCTGTTTTTCAGTTTGTTTACTTTTTCAAGATGCAGTGAAAAGAAAAAATCACAACAACAGCAACCAGCTTTGAACGTCTGCCTGTGGACATCACACACGAAAAATACAATCGGCGGGTTAAAAAACATAGGGGATTGAGCCTTGACAAATATATCCATTTGTTGTCGAGCTCCCGAAAAGCTTGATCCTACATTTCCCACAATGCAAGTCTGCCGCTGTCCCAACTTTTTAGACTTTCGCCGTCCCGTAAACGCAGACACACCTTTCAAACTCCACACCCCACACGAAATCTGCAGTTTTCAAATCTGAAATCGTAATATGTAAAATTGATGGATTTCCCTTTAAGAATTAAAACCCGAGTTTTGTTTTGTACCATCCAACATCCAGTCAATTTATTCAGAGGAAATTTTGCATTAATGTTTAAATTCACCGTTTTGAGCTAGAAAATTAAAGTTAGAGCTACTTTATTATAAAAAGTGGTCCTGACTCCTGTTTACCGCGTCCATTCTCCACCGCTTTCTAGAGGAAATCAAGGAATGCTGCCCTGGAGACAAAGTCAATAAATAAAAATGAAATACAAGTTTATTCAAAAGAAAAAATAAAAGCTTAAAAATACTTGATGTCGTCTGGTTCTCCACTGCCCCCTCAGTGCACGTTGATCTCCAGCCCAACAGACGGAAACAGAAATCAGAGTTGTCACTTGCTTTGATTTGAGAGCTTGTGACTGACACAGTCAACGCTACTTTAAAACATAAAAAAATGAACATAAAAAAATCTCACTTTTCCTTATCAATGAATCGGTTGAAAACAAATCCACACACATCTGAAGGCTCCACAGGTAACGGAGATCAAACTCCCTCAGCCTCTGTGTGTGTGTGTGTGTTCATTATCAATCCATCCCTCCATCCGTCCGTGGTGATGCAGAGTGACTGTGTTGAGGAGGCGTGGAGCGTGTTTACAAGGTGATGACCCGAGCCAATAGCGGGCCTCTCTGTTGCCCGTACGGCCAACAGACAATCAATGCTATAAATGACCGCCTCATTTATTATTCTCTGCGTGTGAGCGCTTTGATGTCCGTCCGTCCGTCCGTCTGCAGAATCTTGTGCTATTGTCTGAGTCTTTGTTTCATCCGTTTTATACTGTCACATGCAAGCTTTATACACATCTTGGGACTTTTCATGACGTTATATCGTGTATTACTCAAATAACTTTTGTTTTTCCGTACACTCATCTTTATCTACACGTCTTCAATACCTCGCAATTACAGTTTACTTGTTTTTTTTTAATGGCTTCATTTATATGGCGCTTTTATCCAAAGCGCTTTACAGTTGGGCTCTTACCCTCTTGTCAGCGAGGGACCTCATAAACATAGCGGTACAAATGCGTGTGTGTGTTATGTTCCCCGAAGCCTGCAGCCTCTAATGAAACTCCCACACTCCGCTGTTGTTTAAAGCTTTTGTTACTCGCAGCCATTTGTCACTGACGTCTATTTAAACAAATCACGGCGCGTTTAACAGCCTCCCGCGTCGCCCTGCTCCGGTTTACCCCGCTCTGCCGTGGGTTTTTTTACTTTCCACAGCACCCGAAAGTGGCCTGCCAGAGTCAAAACGAATGGGCAGTTGGAGGTTCGGGCAGACTGCACCAAAAACGCGACTGAAGGCCTGAGTAACTGACCAAAAGTTAATTCGTTTGAATGTCATTGTGGCATCAAGTGTCAGTATTGGTGCTGCGGTTGTGTCCAGTCCACTGTTGTCTGAGCAATGACCTACTGTAGAGCACTCCTTAAAGCAGAGCCATGTTTGAGGGGTCTCCATGTTTGGCATACATACACCTATCAGACATAAACACCATGAACACGTTAGTTTCTGTCTTCACTATGAGACGAACAAAAAACGGCAAGCTAGCAGGTTAATGGTAAATATAAGGACATAAAAACTGTGCGTTGGTGGTTTAAAGCTACGTTAAGTGTTTTTTGACCACTAGAGGGCAGAGAGTCGACTTGAAGTTGTCATGGGTAATGTGTTAGCAAACAGTTGCCAGGCAGGACGTTGATATTGCACGTTTCTGCAAAAGTCCCTGTCTCCCATGAATCACGTTCGCGTGTGACTGATTTCTTATGTTGCCGCTTGGATTTCGGTTCGATTTTGGACGAGGGTTCGCTTCCTGAAAAAATATTTTAAAAAATCAGGTGGCATTAGTTTTCTCTCAAAAAAAAAAATGCCCGTTGCAATTTAGTAGCTGCTTAAAGTGGACAAATCACTACGTACTGCCTTGGCACTGACCATTAGCGCTTAAATCAGGGCTGAAGGTCATAGTCAGCGAGCACAAATTCGCTGATTGAACTAAAAATAAAACTTGTCATGTCGTCATCGATGCGGTGACATTTTGATTATGGCTCTTCCGGTTCGGTGGTTTGACAACTACATTTCCAGAGCAAACTGCAGGTGATGCAAAAGAATATCGCTTGGTATTTATGGAATGCGTCCCCCTCGAGCTCACGCTGGTGGTGATGCATTTGGACGGGTCGGATCTCTGCCAGTGCAGCTCAGTGTGGAGAAACTGAGGCTGCGTCGTACGTGCAACAGTATGAATTGGTTTGCGCCTCGATACTTGTGCTCACAGTGGTACGTACCGGGCAGAGCTATAACGGCGGGGCCAGCGTAAGTGCCACGAGTAAATAATGCTTCCAGAAGCTCAAGCTTTTTGGCGATTTCTTCAAAACTTTGTATTTCAGGAGTTTATTGTTTAGTTTTATGTTGTATATCTTGTGATTTGTCCTTTAACAACTTGGGAGCATGTTGGAAATACGCGGGGGGTTTTTTTTTTCACTTTAACGTGTTATCCCTTGGATTTTCTTAGTGTCTGCGATCCATGAACAAAACAGATCGTACTTATAAACCTGCTGTGCATATATACATGTACCATTAAAAGGGCAAGTCAAAGCATCAGCAGTGATACAACAGTGACCCTCTCTGTGTTTTTATAACCTGTTGTAACAGTCTGAATGTAGTAACTCTGATAATGCGTTACACACTGTCTGCATTGACAGAACCACCTGTGTGTGACCTCCTGCTGACTGTACAGCAGAACGTCTGAGGCTGCCGTGAACTGGAGTCTCTCAGACCAGCAGCTGGTTTCTAGCCTGATGCTGTTCTGTCAAAGCCGTTTTGGCCGCCTGTGTTTATCGAATCCATCGCTACAAAATTCCATCTGCAAGACAAACGGCCAAATATAACATGTTGTTTAGTTCAACAGCTAGAAAATGTTGCAAACACTGCCAGGCTGCCGGCTTCAGTTTGCGGCTCTGGCTGCCATTTGTCCATCTGAGAACAACAATCGTGACAAAACTTGATTTTTTTGTTACAGCTTCAGTTTCTTAAAGCTCAATAAATTATCCTTGTTTGACCTTCAGCTTGTCTGGGACAGATGACCCTTTCAGCACCGCGCTGCCTTATATTCACACACTGAGACCACACATCATATGAGCTGCTGCCGGAGTTCCAGTCCTTGGTTCACAGCTCTGGACCCTCCTCAGCACCGTTTTTTTGAGGTTGATCTCCACTAGCGCTGCAGCTAACGGTTACTTTTTTACTATTGATTAACCTGCTGATTATTTTCTTGATGAACTGCTCTATAAAATATTTGGGAAAAATGTTAGAAAAGAAGTGAGAAATAAAGCTCAAGGTGACGTCTTCAAATATTTTGTTTTGTCCAACCAGCAGTCAAAACCCCGGAGAGATTCAGTTACAATGATGGAAGATTCAGAAAACCAGCAGAGTCATCGCACCGGAGAGGCTGGAGTCAGTGAATATTTGGGAATTTTGCTTGAAAAATGACTTAAATTATTAATTAATCAATTGCCAAAATAGTTTTTCCTCGTAATTTTCTGTCGATCGTTTCAGCTTTAATGTCCAACAAATCAAATTCAATTTTTTTGAGCTGATCTTGTCACAAAAATTCAAAATTTTTCAGAGGAGAATATATTTATATATATTATATATTATATATTATATATTATATATTATATATTATATATTTGCAGGGATAAGAGGCTTCATCGACACCGGAAACATTAACTTCACTAGTGTCTAATAAAGAATTTTAAGAAATTTTAATCAGTTGTTACCTGTATCTGTGTCTTAAACTTCTTGAACTCGGATTTTCCCTTTTCAATTCCCCGTAAACTCTGCAGATCTGTCCGCTGTGGCCGACATTACAAACTCAGACTAACTCTGTTCAAACCTACAGAACTTTGCTTTAAATTCGTGTGAAAATCCCAAATTTCCAAAGACACAAAATATTTTTTTCATTAACAAATAAAATGATGCAGCCATAAAAACGTAGCATTTATTTATTTATTATAAACTTCATATAACAGTGTCAGAGTGGAAAGGGATTTTTCTAAATCTGAGGTACATTTAAATAGAAATCAGGATTTACGACGTTGAGGCCTTATACACACATTCCAATGTACTTAACTTACAAAATAGTTTTTAATAAGATCATGTGAAATCTCTAATTGTGTAAAGTAGCTATGGGCCTACAGAGGAAGTCAGTGGGTTACAGAAAGACGAGCAAATGTGATTATTTACTTTTAACTTTTTACTGAAACTGAAGCGGAGGATGTCAGAGGCTGTAATACATTTACAAGAACCAGAAGACAGGAGGTAAAAGGAGAGATTATCTCTCTCTCTCTCACACACACACACACACAAACACACACGCACACACACACACACACACACACACACACACAAAGTGATGGCCTGTCTGTGTTTTTAAGAGGTTGGATTACTGCTCTCTCTTTCAGTCATTGGTCGCTGCTGTCAGTGCTTCACTTACTGCTTCGTCACTGTATGCACACACACACACACACACACACACACACACACACACACACACACAAAATGAGGCTCTCAACGAAACAGATATTCTGTTATTTGTATTTTGCCCTGAAATCTGAGAAAAAGTTTTCACTTGCATTTAAACCAGCGAAATCTGCACTTCCAGCTGAAGGTAAACTGGTTGTTGCTCAGAATTAAAAAAAAAAAACCTGCGTTTACTGCGTAAATTGTGCAGTTTGCTCACAGAGGAAGGCATCAGCCAGACACAACATTTCATGCCTAAATGAATAAGGATTGAAATAAAGATTTATGAATTTGCAGACGTGTACGTTCGTTACTGCAGCTTTCCACCAAATTTCTCTTTCTTTTTTTAACGGTCATTAAAAAGATGAAACAATCACGTGGGTGAGACGTTTCTCTGCTGGTCATATTTGTCATATTTGGACAAAATGAATTAAAACAGGAAAAGTGTATCAGCATCAAATATTTGACAGAACAACAGTTACATAGAGAGAAGATATTTCCCAAAATGCCGATCTATTCCTTCACGACACAGATTTTCAGTGGCGTGTTTCAGACAGTAATGAGTCCACTCTTAGGGACGACAAAAAACTGGCTGTAGTCCTGACGCTTCACCCAGAATTTCCCTGGTTTGTTCAGTAATGAGAGTCTGAGGATCCAAATCAAACTCAGAGCACTGAAATGAGAATATCTGTGTTTTGTGCTGAACACAGACTCTTTATTTCAGACTGACGAGTGTCAGTGAGCAATCTGCACAACCTCAACCAACAGCTGACTGTGTGTGTGTTAGTGTGTGTGTGTGTGTGTGAGACAGAAAGTGAGTCTGAAATTTACTGACAGTGTTTTGACCTTTTGACCTTATTACAGAGAGTAAATCTTGTTCTTGTCTGAACAGAGTACACGCTAAAGAGATACCCTTTCTGTGTGTGTGTGTCTGTGTCTGTGTGTGTGTGTGTGTGTGTGTGTGTGTGTGGGTGTGTGTATGTGTGTTTGTAGACAGGAATGCGGTTCGGTTATCAGTTAAAAACACTTAACTGCAGCTCCGCACCAACACTGGCATGTAAATGGCCGCTTCGCCATCAGAGAACGATGTGTGTGTGATGAGTGTGTGCGTGTTTTAAATATGTTTATCACTGGGTGTGTGACGTGTGTGTGTGTCAGTAAGTCGCTAATGCAGCTGTGAGTTATCATGTCCGAAGGTGTTACAACACCGAGACATTTCAAATCTTCCATCAGCGGAGTTCAGCAGGTCGCTGTGAGGTTTTTCAGGCGGCTTTGAGTTTCTCCGTTTTTGGACCGAAGCTGCTGAAACACGATATTTGTGGACGACATTCTGCATTTTTAAATGGGAAGGATTTCCACGAAAAAATGGGATCGTAAATCATTAGAGGAGCTTTTAATCAATTTGTTTGTATAATATGAGAAGGAAGCAGTTGGGCCCCAGTTGTTCATTTGGGTCAGCTTCCATCAGGACAATGTTGACGAAAAACTTGATTAAATAAGGTGACATTTAGTTCATGGGGTTTCCGGGTTCCTCTCCGGGTTTTTGGTGCAACATATCGGTTGCCATGACTTTACATCGCGCCAGAACTACATTGAAGTTAATGCGCCACAAACGCCGAACAGCCGAACGCTTCAGGCAAACTCCTCTGTGCGTTTGAAGCCTTCTACATCGACCGTGACACAGACGAGGGGTAGGAATTGGTGCCTCGTGTCAAAAAAGTCCAAAACATTCTCTATTTCCATTTAAAATTTACCGCAGGACGAGCGAGGCAGAGAGAGGAGCAAATGCCAAGTGCCTCCTGTTGAAGGCCTGACACCTTTAACGTGAAGATAATGTGAAGTGTAAAATGTTTATCTTGTACATGAAGAATCGGGAAAATCATTTTGACTAGACAATGCATGAAAATAACATACATAGATATATTTTTTTTACATCTGGTCAGATGTTGGAAGCACTACTGAACTGGTGAGAGAGTAGCACATCTAGACTCTTACTGATCATCTAATTCTAACATCATCTAATTCATCATCTAATTCATCATTTACAGATCGCTTCGGCGAACTTCAAGTCAACGATACGCGAGGAAATCTGGAGAGTTCGATTTCGAGATTTGGCCTCTCTCCTGGCCGGTCCACTGACCCCTCCTTTGGCACCGAGAAGCAGTTTTCTTCAAGCCCAGTTTCACTCCACCCTCGGCCCCACAGTGATGTCAGAGCGTCCCGAACACATCCCGAGTACGCTTCTGATCTAGGGCACGGTGAGGTGAATCTTAAAACGTTTGCTGGTGGGGCGGATTCAAATGCCGGTGGTAATATCTGACATTCAGGACTTGGGAAGCAGCCGCATCCATTAGCTACCGCAGATTGTCGAGAAACCAGATTTATAAGAGCAAAAATGAGCAAAATCAGAGGCTGTGAGAAGGATATTGTGTATTTGTGAGTTTCTTTCAATAATAATGTTTCTGTTTAGCAAACGAATCTTTAATAAGCTCTGACAAAAATGACATGATGGTCTCTGTGATGGAACTCAATAATCTTAATGGGTAAGACCAACTCATTTGATTTACATAGCTCAAAAACCCACAATCACAAATTTGCCTTAGAGGGCTTCACAACCTGTAAATAACTGTCACTCAGTTTCAATATAATATAATATATAATCAAAAATCTCAATGTGAATGGCTTTAGAAGGAAGAAAGATTGTGATGTAAAGTTTTCATATTAAGAAAAACATTAAATATTAATGTACTAAAACCTGGAAATTGCTGCAGGGACAAGGTACTAAATAGGTAAGCAGAGGTATAAGATGGTGTGTGCAAATAATGCAACACATGACAACAGTTTCAACCACAAACAGTAAAACTAACACTAAAAAAGTCTTTTTGCTCATATAGACCTCGCGCTGACCAATCACAGGTTTTCAGGTTTAGAGGCCCACGGACTATCAGTTTCAGGTTTCAGGACATCAGCATCAGAAACAGTCCGACTGCGTTTGCTTCTTCTTCTCTCTCTCTCCAAAAAAAAAACATTGTCTTCTCCTTCCTCTTGTTCTTCTTTTTCAGTCCGAATCCTGTAAAACTGTTACTGAGAGCCGATCAATGCTCGCACGCTTCTGTTCTACAGCTAATCAATGAAACTGCACTAATTCTACTGTTATCTGCTCTCTTCATCGGCCTCCTCCTCCTCCTCCTTATCTTATCATGTCCGCTCCTCCTTCCCCTCTCGCACCCGCCTTCTCTTCATCTCCTTCCTCCTTCACCTCTTCCTCTTTTTCCTAATCTCACGGTGCCTCTTCCTCCTCCCGCAGGTGATGGACAAAACAATGTAAATGCCCCATGAAAAACGACTTTAACTCTGGAGTAACTGACATTTCGGAGGAAAACACTGTAGTTTTTACGACACTGCGTTTATGCGACAGCTAGAGTTGCTAGTTACTTTACAGATACAGATTATTATTACGAAGTAGGATTAAAACTTTTACCCGTACCAGAGTATTTCTACACTGCGGTATTGCTGCTCTTACTGAGACTAAGGTGAGTGACAGTCAGCAGCAGTTGTCACCTATAAACCAGCGCTGGAAATCACACGAGCTCCAAATAGGACAAATCATATGTTTGCTAAGCTGCAGAACCACTGGGCTGATACACACTTCGTCCTCATCAGGAAAATGACAGTACTGGTCAACTTGTCCAAATGCTTAAAACAACGTCTGTTCACGTCTGACGGAACCTGACGGGTGCTGATGAAATGCATCGACTCCGCACTGACTCTCCCCAGTGGAATTTCCATATCTGCTTGCAACATACGACTAAAATAGACACAGACAAGACAAAAATCTCTTAATAAATTAAGCTCAAGTCCGAAGCTGACCTGAACCCACATATTTTATCAGGTTTTGGCTCGGGTGCCAGAACTACATTAGGGAGGCTGGGTGGGTTGACTGGTCAACAAACCATGTAACTGTGACGCCACCGTGAAACCACTTTATATCCTGTTTTTGTTCACATCTAAACCGTAACCATCGAGGTATCAGATCAGAAAAGGCTCCGTGAATCATTTTTTAAATGTCCGTAAGGTAAGGTTTGTTTTGGAAGCCGCTGATACTGTGTTTTTCGCTTTTGGTATAAGACCTTGTTTTTCACTGAATGAAAATATCTTGCAAGACGCAATATTATTCAGCATTACAAGAAATCTCTGTAACAAGATGTTTGTATTTCTTAAATCACAAAAAACTGATTGGAAGTTTTGGAAGCCATCAGAATGACTGTACCAAAACACGCAGATAGTGTTTATGTTGCACTTTTGCTCACACATGTAGACGCGCCATAGTGAGTGAATACTTAGAACTTCCAGTTGTCTTTTTGTTGTTCTTCCCTGGGACCGACTGGAAGCCCCCTTTTCCCCAGACTGTTTCTTAAACCACTTAAAAAATAATAAAATCACTGGTGCTGCTACAGGATTGTAAAATTAGATTCTTGGCAAAAATCCCTTGCGGACGACAAATTCCCTATAACGTGTTTTTAAACATAGTCAGAACAGTTCTGGTCTGCCCTGTGCACAACCCAAATACTGTAAGAAGCTGTGTCTTCATTCTTCATTCTCTAAATCCTCCATTTCTCCTCCTCTCTATCATTCTTCCATTCTTTCTCCATCTCATTCTTCTCACATGTTCCTCTCTTAAACAGAGAAAACACACAATCTGATCATACACACTCTCCACAACCATCCGATTCTTCATATTGTTGTCACTCTGGAAGTTAAATCTTCTGTAACCACAGAATGTGTTCATAGTCAACTTGCCAGGCTAAATGAAATGAAGGTTAAATAAAACCAAAATAAAGCCTCGGTCCTCCTCATTCATCCTGTCCGTGACGCGCTGGTATTCAGGCCACCAACTCTTTCAGTTTTCTTAAACACAGCCTGTTGAGGAGTCCATTTTTCAGCAGTAAGCCTCATAAACTGTGCTGCAGTCGCTGCCGTCACCGCCGCCACCGTCATGCCCAAAAGCAACAGTCTGGGCCTCCACATAGAAACCAGAGTTCAGCCGAAGCGAAAGAGCAAAACATTCAGAGCAGGAAAAACAGAGTTTTCAAGAATTCAGAAAGTGGGCAATAATAGCTCAATATTATAATAATGACCCTGATTCACCCTCATGGTCAGCAGCGTCACACTGGCAAGGAAGGGCTCTGCTGCAGCCCCACACACACAACAACACACACACCAACAGCAACCAGACCGAAATGCCACGTACCACAGGGCCAGGGTACCACCACCCACAGGGCCAAGGTACCACCACCCACAGGGCCAAGGTACCACCACCCTTAGGACCGAGGTACCACCACCCATAGGACCGAGGTACCACCACCCACAGGACTGAGAAACCACCACCGACAGGACCAAGGTACCACGTACCACAGGGCCGAGGAACCACCACCCTTAGGACCGAGGTACCACCACCCATAGGACCGAGGTACCACCACCCACAGGTACCCACAGGACTGAGAAACCACCACCGACAGGACCAAGGTACCACGTACCACAGGGCCGAGGAACCACCACCCTTAGGACCGAGGTACCACCACCCACAGGACTGAGAAACCACCACCGACAGGATCTAGGTACCACGTACATCAGGAACAAGGTACCACCAACCACAGGACTGAGAAACCACCACAGATAGGACCGAGGTACCACCACCCATAGGGCCAAGGTACTACCACCCAAAGGACTGAGAAACCACCACTCACGGGATTGACAAACCACAAACCACAGGACCGAGGTACCACGTACCACAGGACCGAAGTACCACCACCCACAGGACTGAGAAACCACCACAGATAGGACCGAGGTACCAACACCAATAGGGCCGAGGTACCACCACCCATAGAGCGAAGGTACTACCACTCAAAGGACTGAGAAAACCACCACAGACAGGACCAAGGAACCACATACCACAGGACCGAGGTACCACCACCCATAGAACCGAGGTACCACCATCCACAGGACTGAGAAACCACCACTCACAGGACTGAGAAACCACCAACGACAGGACCGAGGTACCACTTACCACAGGACCGACGTACCACCACCCAGCCATAGGACCGAGGTACCACCACCAACAGGACTGAGAAACCACCACATATAGGACCAAGGAACCACGTATCACAGGACTGAGGTACTACATCCCAACAACCTCTCCCTTCTGGTCTGATGTACCTCACCCAGGTGTTTAACTGACTGCTCCCACAGACCTCCACATGGGAAAAAAAAAAAAAAAATCCAGTCTTATTGAGCTATTTTGTTGATTTTTGACTGCTACTGTTACCTGCAAAAAACAAACAAAATGCACCTATGGAATGAAATAATTTTACTTTTGTCTCACAACGAACTGAATGCAAACAGTCTTTGAGTATCAAGTGCATTCTCCAGTGGTGAAACCTTAGGGGTGTTAGTGTTTTTCAACAATCCTGCCTCTCTGCTCGCCTTTTCAAATCAAAGTAGTCATTGGTTTACATCTGGGATTAGCCCCTAACTGACCACCTTGTCTCATCCCATCATGCTTTTCCAACAAGAAATACATCAAATGAAGTAAGTAGTGCCAGTTCATTTAATCTAAAACCAACTCTGAAACCATACACAGCCCTTTGATGGACGGAAAAAATGTCCTCACTTTCCAAAAATGTCCAGACTTTACAAAATTTTACGACTTTCCAAAAACATCCCCAGTTACTGAAAACCTCATCAATTTTTTAAAATCTTCTCACTCTCAAGGTTTATAACTGAAACCAATCCTTCACTTTGTGTTAGGATGGGGAGGCTAAAGAAAGAAAGTGCTGGAACAATATTCGGAGAACATACTGGATAAAAAAGGTGGGAAGAGAGTCGCCAAAAGAAAGAAAATAAATGGAGCAGGAAAGGGTCCACATTACATTTCACATTTCTTGAAGAAAGGACTGTGTGTTTGATATATTTTAGACCATTTCTGAAAATGTGTTGTTAACTACAAAGGCAATAGTTTTTTTCTGATGAACAATATTGACTGACTTTAGCTCACAGAAGGAATAGATGGCTCTCGCTACCACGATGAAGGTCCAAAATTGGTTACAAACGTGCGACGTGAAGCGCACATGCAAGTGTTTGTGCTGTAGCTCGTCACAGCGTGTAACATCCCTACGGTCACTAACACAGGAGGGGAAACAACCGGCGGCTCTATCACGGTGTAAAAACACACTGATCAAACATACTGCTGGATTATGAAGAGACTTCACACGTGTTCACACACACACACTCTGTGTTATTCTAACATGAAGGTCCTGATGGGGCCCCCGTGGTTATCATGCCTACAGGGTGATGTCACACAGCGCGAGAAATGAACTGAGCAGACCCGACTCACCGAGTGGGTTTAACCAAACAGCACCGGGCCGTAGGCTGGGTTACAGTGACCACAGGCTGACCTGCGAGAGATGGAGAATGGATCCGCTGGACCCGAGGACCGAATACGAACCAAACTGAATTACACTTTGTGGTCGAATCTAGTCTTGGTGCCAGGTCTGGTTCAGCTACATGTCTCTGATTCCTGCACAAGTTTGAATGGACAAGACAAAAGATGAGACGACCTATGAAAACAAGCCGCAACTTTAGTCATTTGATCAAATTGCCTTAAATGACTTTAATATTTCCTCATCACGTTAGGGATTAGGAGCTTTGCATTATGAGTAGGAGGCAGCCATGTTGGCTTCAAAGGTTTTGCTGGACTTAACCAGCCTTGCTGAGTTGAACATGGGACTTTTTCTCCCCTTTTTTTTGCTTTTATTTGACGGGGACAGTAGAGAGGTGACAGGACATGAGGGGTGAGAGAGGAGGGATGACATGCAACAAAGGACAGGACGCTGCGATTACCTGTGAGCATCTTAAACCCCTAAACCACCAGGACCCCTCATATAGATCTTTTATTAAACAGATTTTGCACCCTTTATGTGGATTGCTCCCTCCGACTGTTCCAACAGTGTATGCTGTCACGCTAAAGTGAACTAGTAAATGGAAGAGCTGAATAGAAGGTCCCCAGTGTGGACTGTCCAAATCCCCATGCCACAGAGTCCTTAAAGTGGCTATTATCAATATTTTTATAATAATCATGTATCAAATGATAATGTAAAAACAATGTTTAATGTAACTCGTAGTGGTGAACCTATCAGCTGAGCCCGCAGCTCCCCGTGGCTTCACGGAGCTTCACAGTGAGTCTCATCTGTTTACCGCTCCGGTTCGCTCTCACCGCTCTCATACAGCGGGCAGATGTTTTCAGAGAAACAGCTGTAAGAAGCCACCGTCCGCTACCTGCTCGGCAGCAACCGGCAGACAGACCCGGTCAGAGACCAGCTGGTGGACACGGTGGAGCATTTAGCAGCTAAAGAGCCAGATGTTTCCCTGGTGGAGACCAAAACCAGAGCTAAAAGAGAGGGAGCAATGGACTTAGATTCATCAGGTGGACTCAGGCACCAGATCCAGATGAAGGATCATGCTGCTCTGTAACTGCTGGATGTGGAAATAAGAAATTTTTTGATAACAAGTTCAACGTATCAACTTGATGATATGTCATATGGCGACGATATGTTTTGTGTTAAGAACTTATTCAGTGATAAGCTACTCGTGCTCTACCATTGTGGGCTGACATATGAGAGACATGTGAAGACATTAAAGACTGTGTTATGTGCTATGACTTTTTATATGTAAACGAATGTGTCACGTGTTCTCACATGTAAAAGAATGCATAGTTCTTTTTCAGATTTTTCATGTGCAGCCGTACTCTGCCATTGCAAAAACACATCTTCAAATACATCAGTGAGCCACACAGCTGCACCGGGTCACATGCTCCTTCATCACCATGGACACACACACTGCAGTTTATCTCTTCTCAGTCCCACACACACGCCGTCCTGCTGCCACAAATACCCATTACAGCACCAAAATGAGGATTAAAACACCGCTCAAAATAGTCCCCAACGAATGCACCGTTTCCTCCTGTTTGTTAAAAATCACAGTGAGCAGCTGTTTTAGGAAAATTACTGAGGCGTTTTTTAAACACGAAAACTATGTGTTTGTGAGTGGTTTTAAATATTTACATCCTCAGTAGGAACCAAAGGGCTCGGAGCTGAGAGCTATAGACTGGGTATAGAATAAGTAGTTTTCATATCCCTGAACGAAAGAGCGTTTGGACCATAATCTTCCACTTTTTGTCAGAGAACCAAGTTAAAAGTCCTTCCAGTTGCTCTGGACCAGGGTTTGCTTCGCTGCCAGTCATTATATCATTTTTTTTCAGTAGAACCTGCTGACAGGACTTTGATTTTTAATTATTTCACATTAACAGCTTCGTATCACTGTGTATCACTGAGTTCTCCAGTCTCTTCAGATAAACTCGAAAACCCAGCGAATTGCAGCAATATATCAATCCGGTCATTACTGCTTTCATTCAAAAATTCCATAGATAAAAACTCAAACGCCTCGCTGAAATCCAAGCAACAGGAAACCAAAACATGTAATTTGACATAAAACCTTCGACGATTTCGTAGTAGAAGCGATGATGTCAATGGCGATCAGACCCTGTAATAAAACCCAGATTACGGACAGTTACACAACCATTAAATAATGACATCAGTCAAGAAAACATTACAGAGCCTTTACTGGACGCCGTGACCACAAACCACTGAAAACACAAAGTCAATGGGAATTCCGTAAGGAATACAACGGGGATACGCTGACAGACAAACACAACCGGACAGAACAACAGCCAAATACAGACGGGCAACAGTGATTCAGTTAGAGGGAAGAGACAAAGAAAATAGTTTTAACTGTTTTATGATGCAAAAAGCCAAGATACCAACAGGCATTTTGGAATTTTCTGAATCCTCGTGTGTCTCATCACCATCCCACACAAACAAAATACTTTGCCTCAAACTGTGCAGCCGAAGTTTTCCTTTCTTTCCTGCTCTGAAGTTGGATGTTTGGTGCCGTTTTCCCTGACTCTGTGCTGACAGCACGTCCAGTCTCAGATCCGTCAAAAAGAAAACTCCTGTAAAAACCCCGGCGGGCGAGGTCAGAGCCACGATTTCAGGACAGTTCTCCTGTTTTTACTGCACATTCTTTTCAATCAAGACGGCCTCGAGGTTCGGACCGGGAGGTCACCGGTTTGAATCCTCTGGAAAAATTCCAGGCGGGGAAAGAATGAGAAACTGCCTTCCTTTCCCTCAACAAGTACTGTCAAACAAAAGTGGGAAGTATTTATTGTACTTTGACTCAATTACTCTACAAGTCTGAGGTTTTGGTACTTTACTGGACTTTACTACTTTCACTTTGGGAGACATTCTTTCAGTGCGTTTCAGATGCAAATACTGGATTTCTAACCGTGGTATATTTATCTAGGGGCTGGAGTTTCTGGCTGTGAAATTACAGATTGGTTCCATTCAACATAAGATCATAGTCATTAGCATTTGTTTCACTTTATTCATTCTGTCTGAAATCCTGTTGGCTGGTTATTGTTTGTGAGGGGCTTTTGTTTTGCCCAGATCGGTGGCAAGTGAGTATCCTCGCCGTCGAGGACATTTTCGGTCCACACACAAGGTGGTTTCGAGGAGCTATTTACTTTCTGAAGAAATAAGTTGATTGATAGGAATGTCATTAGTTTTTCAAATCTTAATCCAGCGCTGGACAAACGGTCTAAAGTCAGAGGACGAGCAAAGTCACTGGGATTTGTCCTCTGGGGACCACGAATGTCTGAAGCGCATTTCGTGACAATCAGTCCAACAGTTGTTGAGATATTTCAGACCAGATCTCCAACGATCTGGAAGCAAGAGAAGATGGCTTACTTTGGATAATTGAGTACAATCTGACACAAATTCATTTTCAATTTATTTTAAACAGTTAGCAACTATAGGGCTTGAACTACAAAATGTCTTTATTATTGATTCATCTGTTGATGAATTCTCTGGGTAACACTTTACTTTGGGTCCCTCTGTTCAGCATTTCTGAGCAGTGTACAAACTTTTAATAAATGGTTTCTGACACCCTATAACGTATTTGTAGGCAGCTATAAGGATAACTTTAAGTGTGTATTAATGCACAGTATTTGTAAACGTGTCTGTTTCCCTACGAAGACACATTTTATACTATTATGACTGTGTTTTACTAAATTATCGTTCATCATCTGTTCATCCAGCAGCCTCTGCTTGTGTGTCCGCAGGAGGAGTTAGAGCTGGTAACAGACACATTATATCTGCATGGAAGTACATTATAGTGCGTTATTAACCATGTGTTTTGTATTAAATGAACATTAACCAATGTTTATATACTGCTTAGAAATGCTATAGCGGGGGGACTTAAGTGTTACCGTTTTCTATACGAATCCACCACAACTTCCCAGAACCAACGGGCTGGACTCCAAAATTTAATTACACATTTTACAAACAGAAAAGCTGCAAATCCTCCCATTTGAGAAGCTGGGGCCAGAGAGCGGTTGTCATTTTAATGCTCGTTTTAGCACCAAACTGTATTTATATAGCGTTTAGATAAGGCCAGATGTACGGGGTTAAAAATCACAAGAATAATACTGATAATAAAATAATGTTTGTGTTAAGGTTTCTTTCTCATGACTCTTTACCAGAGTACAGAAACAGTGAGCGATAAAGCTCCGGGTGAGATAGCTAAAGAATTGTTCCACCGTAAACTCAGGCTCAAACACCGAGCGCCGCCTCGGAGGAGATCAATCTGCCGAGCCGTGAAATACTGCAGCGCCAGAAAATCCTCCACTGTTCCACCCAGACGTAAAGGCAAGTCCTCTTAATTAAAACCGGCCCCTTCCCGGACACCATAGACAAAATGACACGAGCTCCCTGATTGGCTATAGGACACACATCTCTTCCTGTTTTTGGGGCATCAATAAGCGAGTTTAACAGCCGCTGAGTTTTAATGGGATCTGTGCGTAAAGCTTCTTCATCAATAGGCCTAATGACCGGTTTTAGCCCGGCAGCCGATTATCTGCCGATGGTTAGAGTCGGGTTATCCGATCAGCATGCCTCCAGGGCCGGGGGCTTCAAAGGCTGGTTTGAGGGCCCACAGAGGGTCCCTGCGTTGTCTCTGCTGGATCCAAACATAAAAACTGTCCGTAGATATTTCAATCAGACTCAGTCCAGCTGGGTCCTGAGCTGTAGAGGACCTTAATGTGGTGATTTACTCAGAAAAGGGCTGCAGAGAAAATAAAAAGTTACCACCTTCCCCCTCTTTACTCTGGGAATTTTTTACTGCTTATTCACTAAAACCTCCACACATTTATCTAGAAGTAGGAGTATCTCTGCGCCGTCCTCCCCCCCGTGCGTCTTACGGCGTGACCTATCACATGACTCGCGGAGGGAAAAGCTGTGTTTACTGCGAGAAGTGGTCGCTTTTCCCGAGGTGAACGCAGCAAAGGTTTGATTTCTGTAATTCTATAGGAACATAGAACAAGGTATTTATATTTTTAAATGAAAATGATTCAATTCAATCAAATTATTTAGACAAAACGGTCTCAGACTTCGGAAGAGGAAGCCTGAGACAGTTTTGTCTAAATAATTTGATTGAATTTGATTGATTCAGGAAAGAGGAGGAAACGGAGCAAATCTCTAAAATAAAAAGCAATGCAACTGAAAGCCTTAGACACTGAATGATTATATTTAAATACTATATTTTAGAGAAGAAGTCAATTCTAGTCCGGTTTACACACTCATACGCTGTTAATAGTTATTTGATCTGTCTGTCATATCAGTCTCCTCACTATCTGCGTTATTATGACTTGCTGGTTGGAACAAATCATACTTAATAATACTTAATTACGCTTAAATATCAGGTCTTTGTAATGAGAGAGAATTAGGACCACTGTTGCAAAAGAAAGGAAAAAAACACGATGATAAAATAACCGAGTTTGAGAATAAAGTTCTATTGTGGAGAAAAAACGACATAATGTTACGAGAGTAAAGTTTTACTAAAGCTTTACAAAATAAAGTCATAATTTTAAGAGAATAAATTAAGAATATTTTGAAAAGAAAAAGATAAATTATGATATTACAAGAAAATGTTTCACACGCAGAAGACGGTGGAGTTTTACTTTGTGAATCCAGCCATTTGTTAAATACGTTTTCCAACTTCTAACCCTGCGACCCTGCGTTAATTGTCCTTTTCAGTACGTTTATATCAAAATCCTCCTGTAAAATATTCAAATATTTTCGACAGCTTCTTCTGAATTTGAGCACAGACATGACATAAATCTGCCCCTGACCATCAGCTTGTGGATTCCTTGTGCACTTACGTTTCCAAAATAGTTTGGCTGAGCTCTAACGTCTCCATTTCTCCCTCATCCTCCTCCTCCTGATCGAACAACCCCGGTGAGGGAGGTGTGGGTGGAGTCCATCGGTCCTCCACAGCTCCGTACCTCTGTACCTCCAGAGCCGCGTCTTGACCGGGACTATCCAAGCGAGTCCCGGCGCGGTTTGACCACATACCTCGCTCACACGCCAGAAGCTGAAGACACTAACTAACAGTTGAGCGGTGATTAACAGGTGAGGAACAAACATGAGACCCAGTTAAAGGTGCTCAGCGATGCCTGGGTGAGGACCCGCCACTGGCTGGCGGCGTCTGCATCAGATAAACTCATTAAAAGCTGCGTTATCAGTAAAATCCTGCGGGCGGTGAACGCAGCTCTTCCACGTTCTCTGTTTGAAGCACAGACCCTGAAATGACGCTCCCTGCTCCTGCTGGACTCGGGCCTACGATGTCTTGAATGCCCCCCCCTCCAAAACCTCTGACCCCTGACCCTCTGCCTAACAACCCCACCTCCCCACTCCCTCCTCCTGACGTCCCGCTGCGGTCAACAGCAGAGAGACTGATGTCCGGTCAACCGACGTCTGACTGACCTTTACCAGCTCGGCCACAGGGGACTCATCTATCTCTGCGTCTCCCAGCATCCCTCACTCTCTCTCTCTCTCTCTCTCTCTCACTCACCCCCCCAAACACACACACACACACACACACACCCTACATACTAATGCAGCTGTTTATAACTGCCACATTGACTTTCCCCTGCCACTGTATGTAAATAGAATCTGCTCTGATCAATGGACTGAGGGTTGACATTACGCTGACCACAAGCACACGCGCACACACACACACACACACACCCAACTGCACAACCTGACACACACAAACGTCTATAATATTCACACAAAAACACACACAAGCACAAGACGGAGCCGGTAGATATGACGTTAGGACATTTCTCGACCCTCCAGCACCCACAGTCTGGGTGCAGCCCCCCCCCACACATACTCTACACCCCACTTACCTCCCACAGGTGTCGTGTGTTCCTGACGCCTCCGGACTGCAGTTTGTCCAGCAGCAGCGGGACTCCCTGGAACGGGCCGATCCAGGTTCCCTGAGGGATCCTCTGAGCCGCACAGATCCCGTAACCCAGACCAGGAACTGTACTAGTGCACAGACACACCTGAACACACAACACAACATAACGTCGACTTGAGTGCAGAAATTTCTGTGTCTGTAATGTCTATGCATTGAGCAGCTCTTCAGGGCATCAGGGTCAGTATTCCGACCAGGGCCCCGGGTGAGGTACAGGTGTGCTCGCTAAAACAGCTGGGTGCGGACTGCAGCTGTAACTTTAACGCCAGGAAAACGCAAACGTGTCAGCGGAGAGGAGCAGGCGGGTTTTGCAGCAGTGCGTGGCTGACGTTGCGTAAACACGTCACGCACAGGGGAACCGCTGCTGGACAGAAAACAGACTTTACACACAGCCGCCGTCTCTGCGTTCACCGTCCCCCATGCTCCTCACCCAACCGGTTCACCTGTGCCCTGCCCTCTTTCTACAGACCAAGCTGCTGAACTAACGTTACACAGCCCCTCCACGAGGTCCCCGCTGCCGTTTGTAAACATGTCCGCCAACGTGGCAGCCGGCAGCCGTCGAGGCCTCGGAACAAAAGCGACCTGCATCGTCTGTACTGCAGAGTCGGTAGGACTCTTTTACGGAGACGCACGCGACGGACGTACAGTTTCATCTGAGGTGTTACCCTCAAAGGCCGTATGCAGCTGATCATGGATGTCAACTTGCTTCCTCGGCATTAGGATTAAACTGGCAAAGAGACTCCACGTAGATTATAAAATATTGAGAGTTTTTCACTTGCCTGAAGTGCCCAAAAAAAAAAAAAACTTAAATAGAAAAACTCGCTAATGACGGAGGAAATGTTGTAATTACAGTACAAACAGAAATATTTTTCTTCAACCATAATCTGACTTTGAACAGCATGAGAAAGACTTTCCGTTGTAAAATAAAGGAAAATTGTTCTCTGATGTTTCCGCACGACATCTGATACAGTATAACTCCCTCGAAACGGTCTGGCAGACAAAAGAGCAGAGAGACGGAGCCGTCTCACCTCCCTGGGCAGGTCTCTGAGCCAATCGGGGACGTCCGGCAGGGTGACGGGAGCCGCCGAGCTGCTGGTGCCGACGAGTCGACGCAGGGAGTGAAGAGGGCCGTGCATCGGACACTCGCCGTTCCTGTTGTCCGCGCACATGTCACAGCCTGCCGAGAGAGAGAGACACTGGACTTTTAGCTCTTTTAAACTCGGACGCACTCAGACAAAGGACACGTAACAATACAACACATATATGCTGGTGCGGCATATGATTTGAAAACATAAAGTTTTTAAGGTTTAAACGATTCCATAATCATTTGGACATTTTAAGATTCTTACATTTTCCCAGCAAGTTTGCTATCTGTGAATACGGACATTTGTTATTCTAGTCCACGCCAGTGTCTGCACGTGTTTTTATTTATTTGAAGTGTCTTTTATTTTGACATTTTTGACTTTTATGCAGCACATCCTTTCATCCAAGACAACAAGCATGACCCCCATGTTGACTTTGAGACATTTCCAGTGTTCTGAGGACATTTTTGAAACAAAGCCGCCACAGATTTAGCCGATTTTATGAAACAGCGGTGCAGGCAGAATGATTAACGGCATTAAACGTTGCCTATCTGCCCAAACTGGACCTCTATGGAATTGGAAAGAATGAGCAGCCCTGTCTGATGACCTTTTTTTTTTTTTTCATTGATGTTTACAGTCAAACGAGAGATTAAAGGATTATTCTACTCTTTACGGGTTCCTCTGACCCTCTGACAAAGTGAAAAACTCCAATCGGAGAAGAAGGAAAGGGGAAGAAAGAGCAGGATCCCGGTGTCCCGACGAAGTCCAAATGTGGAAAAAAGTCCTCTCTGCCGTGTTTTTCCAGGTTAAATGTGGCGAGGAGCACATTACTGGGAATTAGCGAGTGTCAACATTTACTCAGAGATGCAGTCTGACAGTAATGGATGTTAATTGACTGTAGCAACATAATGAGAGATTATTATCTGGATGGAAAACTCCCACAGAGCCGCACAGAGCAGAGAGGCCGAGAGGAACAGGATGTTAATGTTGCTTTTTTTCTGCTTTTCCCAAAATTAAATATCCGCCATTTGAGAGGGTGACAGCTACTTTTACACCGTGATTGATAGAAGTTAATTAAACCGTATTATGGTCATTTATAAACCACAGGATGTAACACAGGTTCACGCTCGAGTAAATGGGAAAAATTTTACAGGCTGAATTCTCCACGATCCTCGACTCCAAACTGAAATTGGCAGAGATGTCATTTTTATTTTAGCCGTGGGGAAAACATCTAATGCGAAGTATACTCTTAATCAATGAGAGCAGCGGTGCATTTTAAATGGAATCCCACCGAAACGGAAACTCGTTTGTGTCCATAAATAATTACATGAACGATTATAGAAAGGGAGCTGTTTTCTTTTCAATCCCCAAAACAGAGACAGGACATGAAACTTTTCCTACCGACCGGAAAGGCGCAGGCTGAAGTCACCTCACTACACTCGCGCTTCTTATCATACGCAACTTATTCGGCGTCAAACACTTGAACGGAGTTTTGGAACTGTGTCCCAGAAAAGGACGTTAGCGTCACGTCAGACCTGTCGTGAAGCCGTCGCACAGAAGACTCAGAACCTCACGGGGATTCAAAGAAAAACCAAGTCCGGTGTTGGCGTTAGTTAGTAAGAGTGTTATTCCGTCTCGCAGCACTTCCTGACTCCCCTCCTCCGTCTGCGGCTCTCAGCTCCGAGCCCATTGGCTCCTACCGAGGACGTCGATCTTTAAAAGCACCTCACGGACACATAGTTTGGTGTTTCAAAGACGCCTCGGTAATTCTCCTAGAACAGCTGCTCGCCGTGGCTTCTAACAAACAAACAGGAGGAAAGAGAGCTTTTTTTTTTTCTTCTTCAGCAGCAGATTAGTCCGAATTTGGTGCTGCAGTCACGGTGTGTGTGTGTGTGTGTGTGTGGGACTGAGTCAAAATAAACCACAGTGTGTGTGTGTGTGTTCATGGTGATAGAGGAACATGCGACCCGGAGCACCAGTGTGAATCAGCGATGTAATACGGTTTATCGGGCTTCGATACACCTGGTAGCAGGAGACGGTGGCTGATGGTTTGAGTCTGAACGTGGGTTTTCTTATGGTCGACAGCGAGGAAAGCAGCACTGAAGACGTCCCCACGCTTTTGCTCTCCGATCCCTCAAAGTGTTAAATCCGTGGACGGGTTCCCAACCGAGTCGGGGACAGCGTTTGTTCAAAGAGCCGTGTTGTTACGTGCTGCGTGTGTCAGACGCTGGATGTGAAAGCGAACAGAAAAACTGGACGAACTGCAGCTGCTCGCGGGAAATGTTGTCGTGTCAAAATCGGTCACTTGGATGAGGCAGAGCTCACCGTGCGGCACGTAGCCGTAGCGGTGATTCAAACAGTGGCTCTTTATCACCATTTAAAAAAAAAAAACCAGCCAGGATGTGACTGATTTAACGATCAAATAAATACATTTTCAATGATTAATAATAATGATTCCTGATATAAATGTGCCAAACGTAATCTAACAGTTGGAAATATTAAGTCCCTTTACAGTCAAAAACAAGAACGTGAACCTGACCTTGAAAGTAGCACTTCGGCTATCTGCACTTTTCTGGAGCCTTCAGCCACCTCTCATGGCCTTCTTCGGTAGGTAAGGACCATGAGACGTGGCTGAAAGCTCTGGAAAGCTTCCCGCTTCCACAATCTTTTGTTGAAGTTACAAGGTTTGATCTCTGCTGTCGAGCGACTCGCGTCTTCCCGAGCGACACCATCTCTCGCACGCAGGATATTTGGATCTGGATCTCGGGTGAGAGCTCGAGCTGAGCGCAGACGGCTTCTTTGCATTACCTCGGTCTGCACGAGCAGCGAGAACAACGCCCCCGCCGAGCGGGGCAGAGTCCGCCGCAGGTGACTGCCCTCTCGGCGCTGCAGCTGCACCAGAAGCGCTCAGATTCAAACCGCTGGTGATGCTTAAAACTCAACAGGTGAGTTCGGCTCGGAGCTCGGTCAGGCCTGACTCGAGCGTTCGTCGCCGGAGCGCCGAAGAAACCGCCCAGCGCTGACAGGTCTCGTCAGATTTGAATCCTTCTGACTTATTCTTTGATCAAATAATTATTTATATGAATCTAAATCACAGCAGTTTTCTACTGCATTCCCCTTCAACAAAGTTCTTAGCTGCTTGTGTCGAGACGATGTTTAACTTTAGAAAACTTCAATTTCTCTTGTCAAATGCATGAATTTTCTCAACTTAAAGTGTAGAAGAATATTTATTTGACGTCGAAGTGTCAACCTCAGCCCAACCCGGGTGGACAGAGTCACAGGTTCGATCCCAGCAGCCGGACACGCTGAGGAGTAACACCGACCACCTCCTGCTCCTGCTGCTCCTCCTGGTGACACTGCCATTTCCACTCAGACTCTGTGTATTTTCTACACAAACACTCAGCGATGTACAAGTATTTTCACTATGTTCTCAGTACATTAAAAACCACATTAGTCATCGGCCTGTTTCATGTATTGTAAAGAGGTTTTTCACACATTTGACATATTTAATCCTGAATTTTAAAAATATATATATTTATGGACATTATAGTTTTGAATATGTTTTTTAATATGTTAAAAAATACCATTGTAACACATGACATTATACTTTAAAACATACTGTGTGTGTCAATACACATTTGTGTTACTACTAGTAAAACAACTTTGACTCCTCCAGCCACTGACGCCTCTGTTACTGGTACTGAAGGACAAGTTATGGTCTCGTTGTCAAATACACCGGTGAAGTTATTTTCTAACATGTGCAGATGCCCGGAAATGTTTCGTGTTTGTTTTAGTGCCCAGGGCTGGTTGTGGCTACACCCTTATTTCTCACGTGGCTCCACGTATGTGCCTGTACCGCACGTGACACTGTTTCTGGATGACCCACAAGCCTCGCTACCGGCGTTGGCGCGAGGCCGTAACGGGGTAACGCTCGGCGCGCAGCTCTTTTCTGAAGCGTCGGCGGAAGCTGTAAATGTGTCGTCTTTCCTTGGCTGAACCCGTTTTCTCCTCTCCTCTTCCTCTCTTTCTGACTGATGAACTGGCTGTGAACTTGTTATGGCATGCTCTCCTCGCCGCCCATCATTCAAACTCAGTATTCTGTTACATCCATCGCCAGTGTTTAGACAGCTCCGCTCTGCCTCTGATCTCCGCGCGACGGACACCACTTCCAGCGAAAACGTCTGCGGGCACTTCTCACCACGCTTTAGTGAAGCCGTTTGCTCCCACAAACTCAGGATTTCTTTTTTCTATCTTCCTAAAAACCTTGATTGCAAACATTTTCATCTCTTAAAGCACATTTATTCTAAAAGATCAGATATTCGTCTGCTCATAAACGTATGCGTAACCTAAATTTTCATGTACCGATTTCGGAAGTGCCTCTTTCCATTTCTACATTCGCACTTATTCGACTCTAATCCAGTGATTCACCGAAAGAGTAAAATAAAATTTTGTGTCATTTCCTGACTCACAAACACCAAACAGTGAGAAGGTCGAGGTTCAGTAACGAACTCCTGGACTTCCCCTTAACCAAACCATCACACTTCATAAAGTCTATGGATGTTAATAGCTGCATTTGTTTCCAACACAGCTGCGAGTCCAGAGGAGGACGGACCACACAGCGAGGCTGCTGCCCTACTCTGTAAACCTGCGGCGAAACAAATCTCCAGAGCTTCTTGCCTCTTTTGGCTTCTATCTTTTCATTTTACGGCACATTTACCGCCGGATTCCTTCTCCGTGTTTAATCGAAAAAGCCCCGACAAGCCCGCTTGTCCACTTCCTGCTCGGCAGCCGACGGCAGACAGACCCGGTCAGAGACCAGCTGGTGGACACGGTGGAGCATTTAGCAGCTAAAGAGCCAGATGTTTCCCTCGGGAGCTGGCGGAGGCCAAAACCAGAGCTAAAAGAGAGGGAGTGCTGGACCTAGATTCCTCAGGTGGACTCTGGCACCAGATCCGGATGAAGGATCATGCTGCTCCGTAACTGCTGGATGTGGACATTTTTGCCAACATGTTCTCCATAACAACTGATGAGTAATATAAGAGAGTGGTTTTATGGAAATGAGTTCATCCAAGATAAGCATTTCCTGTAGCTTCACAGTAGAAGACTCCCAGCACAGAGGACTCTTTCTGTTGGACACAGCTGCCATCAACAGGACAGAAGTCGTGTCCTCTGTAATATTTCTGGGAGTTCCAGAGGTTTAATGACATAGAAAGGAGTTTACGTTCTCTGATTAAATACACGTTAAACATGTTGGGTTTCTTTAAAGGGTGAATCTGATATTTCTTACTAAATATCTTAAAGTTTGACTGTTTTAGGCAAAAATGTTCATTTAATAAAAGTTGTTTATTGTTCTCCACCAGAGTTACATATATGGCAGCGATGCAAAGGCTCTGAAACAACAGTTAGACCACAGGGTTTAGATCAAATCTACAGAAAATACACCTGAACGGTTAAATGAAAAGATGAAATGTGGATTTTACACATTCAACGCGGCAGAACTGGGTTGGTGGCTCGCCCGGCTTGTTAGACCGGTGCAGCTTTACCGGGGGAATAGGGTCACCTACGGCTGGAACCTGGGTTAAGGTTGTTTTTCTCACCCGTTTTTTGGGCGAATTCGTTTCGTCACCTCTGTCTCTTGTATAATTGCACTTGTTTAGCACTCATTTGCAACGGAAAATACAATTTCAAAGACACGTAACCGTGCCCAAACTGCTTCTTTTTTTTTTTTTTTAATCAACATTAGGCGGAAAGATTCTTCGTGAACATATCTGCAAAACGTTCTCTGACAAGTGTCTTTCTGCAGTATCGGCTTGCAGCTACTAAAACATAATTAATGTGTTTCTGGACGCGTTCAGGCACTCGCAGCACTGGCTCAAGGTTAGGGAGAGGTTGTGGTTTAGTACTGAAAAAGTCGACACTGACTTAAAGTACAAGACAGGACATGTTCGCTTCTTCAGTATTCAACCAAAAGCGACTTTTATGCACAAGAACGAAACACTGCCTCAACTGGAAACAACGTCATCCGGGCAGCAGTCGAAGTAGGTTGCCTGCACTTTTAGGAGTCGGGGTTCGGTGAACACACGAGGCGCTGCAGATGTTTACTGCCGATGGCGTTTGACGGAGGCCGTAGTTTCCCCAAAATCCTACAGCTACCGAAACCAAAACCAAGGTAAACGACGACTCGTCCTGTCGCCTCAGCCTCGCGTGGAGCCGGCGCAGGAGAAGATACGAGGAACCGCTGTGAGCGACCGAGACGTAATTCAAACCCTCAAGTGTGAACGAGTCAAACACGGGTTAATGATCTGACATTAAACAAGGAGGTTTGTGTGTGACAGTTGCTTTAGTGACAAATGAAGACAGACTGAAAACCAGCAAACAGGCGATAAGATCAGAGCTGTGCGTGTGTGTGTGTGTTTAGCTGACTTTATTAAATTACAGTAAAACTGCCAGCTGACATTAACTCCAGATGTAAACTGTAAGAATTGATCTGTGTTTTTTATCAAACCAGAATACAGCCCAGCCGTCCGATAACTTCCTGTGCTACGTTTTATTGGAACAGAAGCATGCGACTTAAAATACATTTAAATTTATTGAATCTAAAAATCCAGACTTTTATGTTTGTTTGTTTGTTTGTTTGTTTGATGTTTGGGGGACAAAATGAAACAGACAACGAGAAGAAGTGAGTTGAGTTTGTTTCGATTTTTAGATTTTTTCATCTACTTTATTAAAAACTGATCATCCATTTGTCTGTTAATAATGTGGAGCCCTTATCACACGAACGCATTAAACAACAAAACAACAGCTTCTAAATAGCATGATGGGATTTTTTTTCAAGTTTGATTATTGCCTGTGTCCATTATTTTGCTGCATTTTGAGAATTTTTTTTTTTTTCCACACATCAGAGTAAATTTGGATCGATCTGTGATCTAACGGCAAACGGAGGCCAGAACTCAGACCACAGGATCGGAGGCCGCCATCACTCCCGAAAGCGCCTGACATCTCTTTCAATACAGCCACGGACAGAGACGAGACGGAAACTTCATCCTGAATCCGGTCGTGGTTGTAGCCTGGATTTTTTTAGCAACACCAAAGACCCGGGGTCCAAAGTCCTCCAGCAGCGCCACGCCAAACTAAGATACCCTGTGCCTGATTGGCCACAAACCAAACTCTGTACAATTTTGGGAGTATTTGAGGGACACGCAGATGGTTTTGGACATAAAGGGCCGTCTACTGGTCGAGTGTGGGACCATTGAGTCTGTAAGAACTGTTGCCTAAAGTCGTCCGTGTCTGTGGGGCGACTCTGTCCAGCCTGAGAAAAAGACTAGTCAATTCTAATGAGCTAATTTATCTCGGCTTGGTTCTTTGAAACGACGCGTTTGCGACGGGAAACCTGCCGCGTGGAGTCTGAACCATGTGGCTGCCGAAGCGGCTGCATTGTGGGAAATGTAGTACGGAGCGCACTTGAGGGCCTTTTTTTTTTTTTTTTTTTTTAATTAAAAAATAAATAAAAAAATTACAAAATGTATTGATACATTTACCTCTTCGATCGAGTCATGCATCTTTACATCAGGGCCCAAATCTTCCTTCAGATACGACCTGTGTAATTCCGGTGACGGATACTACTTTTTATTTTAATTTGATTGAACTGTAATTTATTTAGGTTCATCGTTCAATTCATGTTCTAGCCTATCGCGCGTCACCTGGGTCACGAAAGCCCCTCGACGTTCCCGGAAATCTCCGGACAGAAAAACTCTATAATTAAACTCCGAGCTGGAAGCGACGCCGTCGGATCTGACGCGGTCAAAATATCGCTGGTGAACGAGCCAAGAAAAACGGGACTGAGTTTAAAAGTGAGAAACCTGAATAATGATTGAAGAACTTTCAACAGGCGACTTTCTGACTTTCTCACGTGAAACATTTTATTATTATTATTATTATTATTATTAGTGGTGTAATTAATAATCGAGGTCGGATGGTGACACATGAGGGAGTGTGTGTGTGTGTGTGTGTGTGTGTGTGTGTGTGTGTGACTGCTTTATCTACACCCCCTCCCCACCCACACACACACCCCAGAGACCTCAATACGGCCGTGTTGGGATGATAAATAGCGGGCCAGTGGCCGGTGAATCGATCCCCCCCACACCCACCCACCCCTCCTCTCTCCCTCTCTCCCCTCACCCATACCCCCCCTCCTCCTCCTCCCCCTCTTCCTCCTCCTCCTCCTCCTCCACAAACACAAAACTATATACGGCAATTAATTGCTGCTTGTCCCTCCATCCCTCATCGGCCCTGCCGGCGCGTATCGACGCAGATTACTGCTGATGGTCCGTTTTATCACCGCGGAATACACAGCGAGGAGACGCGCAAACACACACACACACACACACACACACACACACACACACACAACCGCACTGGTTTCTAGGACCGCTGCCAAAACGCCCGAGACCAGAAACAGCGATGATCAACTCCGAAGTTACGCCACAGATGCCGCGGACGTGTTAGTGTTAGAGGAGTGTTAAGAGCCTGGCGGCATCACTGGGGCGGGAAGAAACACACACACACACACACACACACCGGCTCGAACACACAGGACGGATGATGCGGCCGAGTCGAGATGTCAGATCAGGCAGGAAATATTGCGCCAACGCCGCGCAGTTGCTCCAGGCTCGTTGACGCTGCACCGGGTGAAACGAACCCGGGCGACGTGAACCCCAAAGGTCCGGTAACTATCAGAACATTACACGGGAAACGCGACACAGCAACGAGGTGACGCGCCTATACATCTGTGGTACGGGCCGGTAGAGTCTGAAGACCCGGTGCGGAGAAAAGGGGGAAACGGGGCGAAGGTGCAACTCAGTCCGCCGTAAAGTCTCCGGACGCGGTCTGGGAATTTAGGTGGTTCTTTGGGTTTTCTTTTTTTTTTAATGCCATGAAGTTGAACAACATTGAACATTAAGTGACCGTAGCGCGCAGCGGACTCGCCGAGCTGCAGTTTGGCGCCAGAAACATTTCAATTAAATTTACGTTAAAAAAAAAAAAAAAAAAAAAACCCAAGAAATTCCCCAGAACCGACCTGTCACCGATGCAACGAAATGCGGTGGCGGGGCGGACTTTTCCCGCCCTGCCCTCTCGTCGAAAGAGTCAAACTGATCGGGAATTACAGAAATTCAAATCAATTAAATTAAACCATCACTCGAATGCCGGGGTGGAATAAAACCGTTCAGATCCGGTTTCCGGGGGCTCAGATCGAACAAACGCGCCGAAGCCTCTGGAAAATAAAACCGGCTCAACGCAGCAACAGAAATGTTGCAGAATGTGACAGGAGCCTGGCAGCGGGCTGACACGCAGCCTGTGTGTGTGTGTGTGTGTGTGTGTGTTTGCTGCCCGTACGGCGGCCACACGGGCCGCGGAGCTCCTGCTCGGAGTGTGTGAGGACTCGGTTCGTTTTACGGTCTGACGGGACGCCCCGACGTTACTGATGAAATGCACCTCTGCGCCAGATTGAGGAGATTTTAAACAAGACAGCGGAGAGTGTGTGTGTGTGCGTGTGTGTGCGTGGACAGATATTGACAGAGCGCCTTCATGCGTAAAAGTCGCGCACACAGACTTTAAAGATAAAGAGTTTGATCAATTCACGCGGAGTAAAAAACGCGGTTTAACGCTGCAGGCTCCAAAACCAAAAACACAACAGGAGGAAATAAAAAGCAAACGCACCATTTGACCATGAAAGCAGATTTAAATGAAGAGGACGCGCGTCCTCCGTCGGATTTCTCTCCCCCGCTCCCTCCTGAGCCGGAGACAAACTCTGCTGGAATAAAACTAATATGCCATCAATCGATCGATTGATTGGAGTTGAAGTGAGATTAATCATTGGCGCGCACACATCAAGAAAAAAAAAGACAAAAAAAAAAGATTAAAAAAAAAAAGGCCAAAAAAAAAAGAGACAAAAAAAAAGACAAGAAAAAGAAAAGGCCAAATGGCGCGGAGGACAGACAGGTGCAGCAGAGGACGAGCGCTTGTTTCCAGAAAAACCCCAACGGAGTCCGGTTAATATCAACGTGAGCTGCAGGCCTGCTGCTGCCGCTGCTGTCCGAGGGTCTGGAGCCTGCTGACCTCTGACCTCTGACCCAGCCCCACAGCCAGCCCCGCTCTTCCTCCTCCTCCTCCTCCTCCTACTGTCCAACTCAGCAGCTGTCAAACCAACTGTGGCACCTCACACACCGCCCCGCGTCCTTTCCTAACTACGGCTGATCAAGGAGAATCACATCACATCTGTTTGATAAACAGTCTCACGTCCCGGTAAACTCGAGTAACCGGTTTCATACGATTTACTGCCCAAATAAATTTCTTATGGTTTGAGTTTTAAAATCGTTTCGGATTTTAAAACTGATGAAATTAGATATGAGATGACAAATTCGTTTTCGAGTGGAAATAATCTACTTAAATTGTCATTAATTCCCTTCTCACCCACTTTATCTTATTTATTTATTCCATCGCTCATTTTAAATAAATGTTCAGCTGCAATTTAGGCCCGACACTGATTTTCTGGAGCTGTGAGTGGAATTATGTTATGGAAAGATTTTTAAAACGCGCTGTCGGTGACTGATAAAATGCTGAGGAAATGCAGCAGCACAGCAGGGTAGAGAGCAGCCTAATTAAAACAAATTATGCAAATAAAATTAGACTTTTCTCACCATATTTACAGAATCATTTAGTAAGAGAGTAAGAAATAAATTGCAGCTGGATAAAGTGACCGCACACACTCGAGGATTTAGCACAAGGGCCGAGGAAATGCTCCAGAAATCTGCAGCCGCAGTGATGAAACGACAGTAAAGTCATTACTGATCATCAGATCTACAGGAAGAGGCGACGACATGGCGGCTGAACGCCGCAGACGCTGTGAATTCTCGTCGAATTGTGGGAAAATTTTACGAGAATGAGAAGAAACGTAGCAGAGATGAGACGCAGTGAAACGTGTCACACACACACAAGACGTGACCCCAGGAGAATTTCACAGAGGTGTCCTACTAACTGCGTGTACGTAAACGGCCTCGAAACGGGGCGTCCAGGTGGCCCAGTGGACTGAGACACGCACCGTGATCACAACGTCCCTGGTCGGACTGCGGAGGCCTTTGCTGCATGTCGTCCTCTCTCTCCTCTCCTTTCCTGTCGCCTCTCCACGATCCAAGTTCAGATCAAGACATAAAATCACCAAAAACAGAAGCTCTCGGTGAACCCCGGCGCCAGCGACAGGTCCGAGGTGTGTGTGTGTGTGTGTGTGTGTGTGTGTGTGTACGGTTGTTGAGCTCTCCCGTGTGGTTGCTCAGCGGGATGATCTCCATCCTCTGCTGTCCGTACAGGTAGTAGTCCAGCTCCTCCGACGTCAGTTTGAACCGTGGCGTCGCTCCTTTGCCGCCCTCCTCGCCACCTGCTCCGCTGCCGCTGCTCTTCACGCTGGACGACACCACCCCCACCCCCCCGCAGCCCTGCTCTTTGGTCTGGTGGAGCAGCCCCGCCGCCGGGTTGTGACCCAGCTGGTTCTCCGGAGGGATGACCACCACCAGGTCTCCCCCTCCGCCTCCTCCCGGTCCTCCTCCTCCCCCACCGCCGGGGCACACCGGGGCCAAAGCCTGCCCAAAGAGCGCGATCTGCTGGGGCACGGGCAGCTGGGAGAGCCCTGTGGAGGCGGAGATGGAGATGGAGGAGGATGGGGTGAGAGCCGCCGAAGAAGGAGCCGCCGAAGAGGATGTAGAAGAGGAGGAGGAGGGGGAGGAGGTGCAGTGTGTGGAGGCCAGCAGGTGGCTGTGCAGGCGGGACGGGCGCAGGCCGTCCACGGGGACGGAGAGACGGTCAGGTGGAGGCGGCGGCGGGGCCAGAGGAGCCTTCAGCTGCGCCTGAGGGAAGAGCTGCTGCCAGTGCTGCAGGTAGGACGGGTCCACCTTCAGGAAGGCCGAGCCGCTCGGGTCGCCGGGCTTCAGCATGGCTGCCCACCGGCTGCGTGGAGGCAACATCACAGAGGACGAGGTGGTCAGGGCGGGACGGGGACATGTAGGGGAAGCACACAGGGTCAGATCTGTTCAGTATGAGCCCGAATTCTCCCCCGGGGAGTTAAACCCACACACGCCGTGCACAACCACCGCGTCAGGCACAATTCAAACACACGTGGGCTGCGGAACATGCACCGTCTAGAAGCCGGGTCGGACACCGGAGGTTTACACGAGGCATTTATCACATTTCAGAAACAAGCACACTCACACACGTCACACCAGCCACTGTATTTCCACACTCCAGGCCCTTTTTCGGGCTTTTAACTGAGACCAGGCCTCAGAGGCGGTTTGCATGACACCTTCAGGGTCCTGGAAGTGTCAGCGTTGATTAGATTCACACTGGAGCACAGAATTCAGCCTCGTCGCTCACGTTAAACTCTCGCTCCCGGCGTTTAGCTGATCCCGGTCCCCCCTCCGATCAAAACCCGGGTCGCCGGGGTCTTTTTTTTTCCCCCCCTGGTTTACACTTGAGGCGTTAAAAGAGAAAAAGAGGCAGCGTTTCGGCCTCGTCGCTTCATCCCGGATCAGGTTATTTCAGTTGCTTTTACCAAAGGGCTGCAGAAGTGTGACCTCAGCCCAGAGTCTCATCCTGTCTTCGCTTCAGATGTTTCCATTTTAGATTTTAAGGAGATTAAAAAAGATGGACATACATGTATTTGAGAGAGATGTAGAATTTTTCAAACTGTAAATTTCCCTAGCATTTAGTTTTGGGTGTTGTAGCCTAAAAAAGGACCCAGTGTTCCAGACACCAAAGCCTTTTCACGAAATTAAAAACGTCTAGTGATGAAATCTTCTTCTTTAAAATGATACTTTGGTTGTAAATTGATCCTAAAATACATTTTTTTTTTCCCTCCTCGTCTTAATTAAATTTACAGCTGAAGCTTTTATGGTTTCCCTCCTTTAAACTGTCATTGAATGTGATAATTGGAGCTCATCTGTTCGCAGTAAATTTAGTTTCAGGACTGTCTCGCTTTGACCCTGAGCTGTTGACTGGCTCTGATGCTCTGCGCCGAGTCCTCCCGCAGCCTGCCGCCGCTGTTGCGGGGGGGAAAAAACGCAGATTCCGCTCCTGCCGAGGAGAAAGTTGAACGTCAACTCTCACGGAAAAACAAACAGACAGCAACGATCAGACGCCTTCGACGGCAGGAAACGAATGAATAAATGACCGGTCGCGGCCAAACGCTGGAGGACCGGAGGCGTCGAAGTCACCAGCCAAGGCAGAAATCTAAGAGAGTTTCAGGGGGAGAAAAGCTCATCATCTAACGTCTGTCTCATCTCACATCAGGAATTTTTTATCTCGGCGTACTTTATTTTTAAAAACGCAAAGTCTGTTTCTGCGAGGGACCGCGTCTTTAAAAGTCCAGCTCGGAGGCGCAAACTGTGCGTAAAGGCTACGGCCAATAAAACACTGAGTGTAGACTGACTTCAGCCCTGGTCGACCCTCCGCCTCAGCCCCGCTCTGCTCCGCCGTCTCGGTCTCGGATGGTCGCTCAGCGCGGATTTTACGCGCGACGAGCGCAAAAAAAAAAAAATTAAAAAGCTCCAAATAAAAGCAGTTAAAGCGTGCACGCACGCTCGCACGCACACTTTGGGTTTCTTTACAATGGAAACCAGCCGGCGAGTACAGGTTTCATCGGGATAAATGCATAGATAGTCCGCATAAGTCCAAGTCAGATCAGCGGTCCGGCGTGTTGTCCGTGGCCGAACAGAGGCAGCGGTGGGCGGGTAGAGACGCCCCGGAGTTTCCCGGGATGTTGGTGTTTTGGTTTTTGTTTTGTTTTTTTGTTTTTGTTTTGTTTTTTGTTTTTAATTTGAAAGTTGTTGAACCGCAGAAGAGGCTTACTGCTGTCAGTGTGCGTGCGGCCCCTGGGTGCTGATTTCCGGGCAGCGGTGGAAGGTTTGTCCCTCCGCCGAGCTGCGGTGAACCATCGAGGGAAGCCGGAACAGTTCGCTGCGTCCTGCGAGTCTCCGGAGCCAAAACTACCGGAGCGGCTGCTGCACAAGCCTCCCTCTCTCCCTCTCTCTCTCTCTCTCTCTCTCCGCTTCCATTCACTTGCCCTTTCCCCTCCCCTCTCTCTCTCTCTCTCTCCTCCTTATCTCCCAGTCTCTCTCTCCCCCCTCTAATTATTTCTCTCACAGTCTCTCAGCTCTCACACTTTCCCTTCTCCTCTTTCTCTTCCCCCCAAACTCTCTCCACCTCTTAACCCCTTGGCTTTTCTGTTTCTCTTTTTCTCTCCTCCATCCCTCCCTTATTTACTGTCCCTTTTCTTCTCAAAATCCCGCTCAGCTCAGTTCCAACCCAAATGATCTTTATTGACACCAAGCACAAATGTTTATATGGTCAGATCAACGCGGGGCACATGTAAATCTCCCTCCCCGTGTCTCTATCTACCACGGCAGAAGCTCTAGAGGCTGTAAAGTGCGGACGCTGGGTGTGATTTGTGGTAAACGCGATGAACGTCTGTGACCGACTTTTCTCTTTTGCCGTATTTTCTCTCTCCTGTTGATCGATGCTTATTCCAAAGAAAAGCAGCAGCGTCTCTCCACACAGCAGGGACCAGCTCACATGTAAAAGGAAGCTAGGTCGCCTGTGCATCGGCTGTGCGAGGCAGTTGTGCTGTTGTGCGTAAGTGGAAAAACTGATTCAATTTACGGTAACGGCCTCTGAAGGTTTTCAGGTTTGCACATCTCTACTGACAGAAGAGGCTGCCAACAGGCCCAGGAACTTAAATGATTAAACCACGGGGAGTTTGGTCGCCTTCTAAAATGCCCCACAGGAAACATTCTTCCGATCCGCCAGCCTCTGTGGTCGTGGTTTAGGTCACAAAAGCCGCTCGGTTAAGGTTAGAGAACGACGGTGATAAAGGTTAAAAGAAGCCAACGCTTGATGTAAACAGCGGCCTCCAGCGTCAGACTGAAAATGTATCCATCCAACAATACAGTCGAACGCCTTCCTCGTGCCCAGATCAGAAAACGCAAAATTTCCGTCTTCAAGATAATTACTCTTTCCTAAATACTTGCTGTAACTCGGCCGAGAGGCATGGCAGACTTCACGTTGGACCCCGACCAACCAGAGCCCGAGTCCTACTACCCCGGGTGGCGTACGGAGGCGACTGGTGAGGCGCCGACTTCGCCGCGCCAGCTGAAGGTACCGACATCGTCGTTCCTCGTCTCCACGTTTTACCGTCGGGAACGTCACCAAACACGCCGCAGACGTTTTCAGACTCAGCGGGAGGAGGCGAAACGATTCAGAGACGCGAGTCATTTTGTCGGGACATTGAGAGGCTTCCCGGATGCCGCGTCGCTTCTTTTTCCACCATAATACACTGCTCCAGACAAGACAAGAAAACTGTCGGACCGAGCCCCGTCTCCTAGAAATTACATTTATATACAACTAAGTTGCAACAGCAGGAAACGTAATTACGACTGGATTTTCTGTTAATGGACGAATTGTTCGTTTACGTGTTTGACAAGTCACAAATATGTTGATACCGAACGAATCAGTAAAATCTTCACAGACGACGTGTTTGTTTTCCGCCGAAATATCTGATCCTGCGGCACAACATCCACCTGTGGAGACTCCAGCGTCATGAAACTGGTTTATGGTTCTGTTCAGACTCTCACAGCACCTGGTTCAGGTTCGGGAAAGACCCCGGTCTGGTTTGATACAGAAAAAGTTCACAGAGACTTCAAGGCCCGACCCGTTTTATTTACACTGAACCAGAACCACAGTGCTTTTTGTTGCCTAAGCCACAGACGGGACGCTGCACAGCAAGATTCATCCACCCGTCCTTTGCAAAATAGGTGGTGCTACAAGTTTGGGGCGTAGGGACTACCTGCGAGGCTAGTTAGTGAAGTGCTGTAGCTGGCAAGCTAACCACAGACACGCTAGCACCAACCCGTCACAGCAGCTCCGGTTTCTCTGTAGCCCGCTGGGTCCTTCACTCGCCCTTCACACCATGTTTTCGGGACTGTACGTTATTTCGTTGATTGACGGGTTACTGTCAGAGCTCTCAAAGCTAGCTAGTTGTCTAACCGTCGGCTAGATAGTTTCTTAGCCAACAGGACGTGTTCGTAGCATCCACTCTGGCCAATCAAATGTGTGACCGATTCAGCCACAAAACGTGACCATTTTAAAGGTGGGCGTGGGCGGGCCTCCGCCTTTACTGCTGAGAGACGCGACCCCTCACGACTACAAGAGGTGGCCTGGTGGGAAGGAAGCGGAGGTGGCTCTGAAGTGCTCGAGCACATGGTCAGAGCTGTTGCTTTTCTCACCAGGACAGTCTCTGTAGTTCACTGTTGTTTTGGGAGAGTCGGTGTTTCTAACAGTAAATTCTTATTTTGGAAGCAGAGCTTCTTCTTCTGAACAGTAAAAAACACCTTTGGGTGGATTTAGGCTCCGGTTCAACACGACAGAGAACGAGTCTGTGTTTCTGACGACCCTTGAACCTCTTTATCTACTTTCTAAAACAATAAATGTCTCTATTATTATTATTATTATTCCATTTATTACTATTATTGTTACTGGTCTTGTAGGTGGTCATCCTGCTGTAAGCTCAGCTCCAACTCTCGCCGTCTCTCTCTTTAATTCAATGTGTATAGTGAGTGTGTGTTTGTATGTCTGCGCGTGTGTGCGCGTGTGTGCGTGTGTGCATGTGTGTGTGCGTGCGTGTGTGTGTGTGTGTCTGTGGCTGTGCAGATAAAGACAGATTACAGCCGAGCTCATTGTGTTTCTGGGTCTGACTTGTTATCCACGACCCCGAGCTTTCCCACCCCTCTGCTCCACACACACACACACACACACACAAGCATGTGCAGGCATGTAAAGCATACAATGTGTGTGTGTGTGTGTACATTAGTCCATCAGTCATTGTAAGCTGCTGTGGATAAGAACGTCAGCTTCATGCCTGAAAACATAAGAGTGAGTGTGTGCGCGCACGCGTGCCCCGTGTGTGTGTGTGTGTGTGTGTGTGTGCGTGCGTGTGTGTGTGTGTGTGTGTGTTGTTATGACTGGCGTCGCCCTGACAGGCCCCATTTGTCATCCTCGGGACCTCTGGTGGATTGATAACGAACAAAAACACAAACATAAGCGTCTGAAAATGAACTCTTGTCGGCTTAAAGCGACTTTTTCAGTGCCGAGGAATGTGGGGCAACAACAGGCCGTCTGATTGGCCGAAGCACAAGTGCAGGGTCGACGGTAGCCAGTGGGGGGATCACGGGGGTTGGTAGTTCGAATCCCAGCTCCCCTGTTGGGTAATTTAAGCTTTATTTCTTTTCCCTAAAAGTCTGTGAGTTAGTTTGATGTTAGTCTAAAGTTTACGGTGAAGACTTTAAAAAGGAATCGGAAAAAACCTTGAACCCACCCTCATAATACGTTTTTGAATTATTTAGAGACTCATTGGCAAAAATGTCCTTTTTTATCATTGACAGGAGAAATTCATGACTGTGAGGACAAACCAAGGACGGGTTTTGACATTAAAGGGAGTTGAATGGGGTCTCAGCCCACTTACACATGTTTAGCTCCTTTTTTAGTAATTGTATCGTCTTTTTCAGAGGAATTAGTGGTTAGTTATTCCTGGATAATACTGAGTCACAT